>NW_013666224.1:212545-224602 GCF_000517525.1 Limulus polyphemus
ATGACTATATTGTTTCCGAATGAGTAACAATACCTTGGTTTTAGCTGAACTATATGACTATATTGTTTCTGAAAGATTAATAATACTTTGGTCTTAGCTGAACTACATGACTATATTGTTTCTGAATGAGTAACAATACGCTGGTCTTAGCTGAACTACATGACTATATTGTTTCTGAATGAGTAACAATAATTTGGTCTTAGCTGAACTATATGAGTATAACAATACCTTGGTCTTATATCTTTTTTTATTTTATTTTTCAAAGGACATATAATAATCAATTAATTCTTCAATTCCTTTAAGATAATATTATTATCTGAAAGTGAGTGGATTTTTTTTCGATCAAATTGTTTTAAAAGGCATTACTTATCAAGCCCTTTTGAGTTGAAAGGTTTCCAGGGGAAGCTTTCCCTTAACACTAAGCCTCGGCTAGAGAGAAACAAAAATATGTTGTTCAAGCCTTATTTCAAATGGCATACCCATTTGATGTGAATGTTCTTTTAATATATTTTCTTTCTCTCACTGTCTAATATTCTACTAATCGCTGGAATTTCAGGAGACAATACGCATTCACTTGCTCTCTGAGTATAATTTTCAATTAAAATAATGTTTTACTAATTACTACCTCATATCAGGGAACTTATCAGTGAAAATAACATTTGAACACCATGTTCTTGAATTAAATACACCAATTCCAATTAGGCTTAACTAGCTTCTTAAGTTGCTGAAGAAACAAGATATTATTTGACACTCATCTAACACTGTGGAGTGAATTGAAGAAAGATTCAAATTAAAATCAAAATATTGCTGTATTTTTTAACGAGTATATGAAGAACTTTATATATCTATAAACCTTATGGAATAAAAATAGTTGACTTGTAAATAATAAATAAACTAGTTTGATATGAAAAATGTCTTATTTAAAATCAGAAAAACAAGCAGGTTCAAACTACAGCGGAATAGAGGCGTCAAACGGTATAATCAGATTAATGTTACCTTCATGTTCTTCTTTAAGGCTCCCACAAAATGAAAATCTTCACCTTTTTTTTTACTTAGAGGAAGGAAATAAATATTAAAATACCACACTAATAGTATTAATTTTTCAAATATTGACTAGTTAGTCTATTGTACTGTTGTATTGTTTTTTCTTCTTTTGTTTAGCTACGTGTAGCTGTTTGTGTTCTGTCCATCGCGGGGAACTGATCCACGGATTTTAGCGTATTAAGCCCGTAAATTTATCGCTGGGTCGTCTGTTGTACAGCGAATCAGTTAATTAACTAAACTAAATGAAAATGGTATATTTCCATTATTCATAGTGTCACAGGTTTGGAGATAAAGTATGCATGGTTGAAACCAAATAAACAGACGAAACGACTCATTTAACAATTGCATCTGTTGGTCATTTCATGGAACACATAATAACACTTGAAGCTGGAGGTGAATATTTTGAACATCTTCTATGAGTTTCTGCCTCACCTTAAAATTTTAATCTGTGGCAATATGCTATGTGTTAAGACGTTCCGTGGTCTTTTGAGTTACAACATCCTTCATGGCTACCATTTAAGTGATCTTCTAAGTCATTATGGTAAGTTACAATATCCTTTATTGTGGCCCTTCAAACTTCTTTGGGGAGTTATAACATCCTTCACGAGGACCCTGCAAACAATTATGAGGATATCACATTTTCATTTGATGCAGTTACTTTATAGGTTCAATTTCCAATGGATATTAGATATATATATCTTGTTATATACTTATGATGGGATTGATTTTTTTCCCAATTTTTTTAATTTTGAATAGAACGAATGATAATGTTGTCAAAGTTTAAACTATTTTTGTTAATTAATTGACTTGCTGTTTTTGTCTACTTATTTCGGAAAGCAGAGACTTTATCTAAAATATATGTCATGATAAGGATCTGTATATGGTCGTTCATCTTGAGATAAAAAAGTTTGATGAATGAAGTTTTAAAATAGTAATTTTCTACTTTATATTCGCTTCTTGTTCAAGTTTCCGTTTCGTTTTATATTTATCATGTTTGTCTATATAAAGAAAGAGAGAGAGAGAGTCACGTGCGAATGAATAATCAATATAAACTTACTTTCAAGTTTTAAGTTACTTTTGATAATCTATTATAAAATGTTTCCTTCATATAAATTTAATGGCATAAGTTTCGTACAATCCATAAAAATCTCCTTATTGTGTTGTCGATTTGCGTTTGAGTATGTTTACATAAAAGTAAAAAAATATATAGATTCCTGCATTTAGCTGTTTATAATTAGATTGTTTTGCTTTCTTTGGGTATTTTAGTTTTGAGTTGCAGGTAGTATTTTCAATTGTCCTTGTTATACCGCCATCTCGTGGAATGTACTTAAATGATGTAACTCTAGAATATTTCTAGACATTCATAAGTGTTACTGTTCATTTTAGAGCAGTTAAAAAATCTGCATTATCTCTATCACGGGAAATGAAACCTCGGATTTTACCGTTGTAACTCCGTAAACTTACACGTTATCTACTGGGAGGGGGGGCAACATTCGTGATTAATTTACTAGTACTGTGTAAATTAACTATAACATCTCTGTTAGTCAATAGCACCATAGGATTAGAAAGATTCTCGTGGAATATTCATTATTTCACTTGTATTTAGCTAGTAGATACACATGTTCTTGATTTTCTAGTAATTACCGGATACATATATTTTGCAGTTGCTTTTATTTGTTGTAGTTTATATATTTTGATACGATTGTTCAGTTGAATTATCACAGTTTCTTTAAATATATGTATATTAGCCATCAGCTTCGTTAAATAATGGTAATGAAAATTCTGACTCAATAGATAAATTTGATTATACACGATAAGTTTTATTTTCCTTAAAATAATTACATTCATCGTCTTGAGGCTCAATCATGTCACACATTAAGTCTAGATTACGGATTATTAGGCAATCTGTCGACAAGAATGTTTGAAAATCATTTTAGATAATTAGATTTAAACCTCATGAAATTGAAATTTTAGCAAATGCGATAAAATTTTATCTCACGTAACTCAGTGTACTTTACACAAAACACAGTTCATAGATCTATTCCGTATGTCTACAAATAGTGTTAGAACTTTTATTGTCTCATAACTCTAGGAATTAGCATGGTATCAAACGTCTAAACACAATTTAGTATGACGATTTACACATTGTCCTGTTTGCCGAATTGTAGTGTCAGTAACATTACGTGACATTTTAACAAAATAACTTTTATGTTCAAAATTTGTGAAAAATCTGCACTTCCACAGAATATTAACTTACCTTTGAGAAGTACGATAACCTGATTTGAATAAACAAAACAAAATTATTTAAGATTTATAAATTTTATTATTGTTAATTTAAAATAAATAATTAAAACATACATACATAAAAGCATAAATATCCTTTTTGTATCTTTCAGAATACTCTTCAGTTTCTAAAATAAGGCTCTCTCTCTAACAAGACCGACTTAATCAATGTAAAATTTCCCACGTTTTTTTACCTTAAAGTTTTATAGATGTTTTAAACTCCCTCTGTATGTTAAACTATGTAACATTTAATGTGGTTCTAAATTTATCAACAAAACTCATTTTCCTAAAATAATCTCTTATTCGTTTCTAAAGAATATCAAATAGGAAATACTTCGAACAAAGGTTCTTGCAAAGTATGATATTTTTTCTGTAATTGACCCGGCATGGCCAGCTAGTTATGGTGCTCGACTCGCAATCTGAGGGTTCTGATGTACGGTACAGCAGTCATAATTCTTCCAAACATTTAAAGATTTTAAAGAAATTACTACTACAAGTAATGATTTAAGCTATACGTCTGTTTATGTTTTTCTTTCCATCAGTTCTCTTTGTGAGAAGTTACTTATTGTAATCTCCTTGTGTGGGCACCATTGGTGCTAATTAGGGTGTTGAATGAAATTTGGTATATCTGGAATGTAGTACATGTCTTAGGCACTGCCAGTGATAGCAAGATCCCTTCAAATTTATTTACTAGATTGCATTCAAATATAGCATGTAGTTCCTATGTATATATACTTGTCTATATGTAAGTACATTGTGTGTATGTGTATGGTTTGTTATATTAAGTTGACATACCAGTACTATAATTTTGTTTTAATTTCCTCAGTTGTTCCAGAGGATTATAAATTGTAAATCAAAAAAAGGTTTACTGTTATTTAGTTTGGCTCAAAATCTTCATTGCTTTCACTGTAATTTATTTTTTTATTATTTAGGGAGCATTATAAATAGTTATGTTTTTAAAAGAAAAACTACTATTGTTATAAGTAACACATTCAATTGAACTAAACTATGCACGCCTATTTAAATATATTTACACATGGCTTGTGTATATCGTATATATACATATATATTATTCATACCTTCAGTGTATAGGATGCAAGCAGATTTTTACAACGAATTTTGGGGTAAAAAAGTGCGTCTTATACACCAAAAAATACGGAAACTTTATAAAAACATGTTTTCAAGCAAGAAGTTTTTGATACAGGTGGAAGTTTAGAAAGAACACATTAAAATGATTAATACTTTACATTTTACAGTACAGTCTGAAACTAATAAATCAAACAACTTATTGTACTAGGCTATGTTTAAGCAGTACTTAACAATAACCAGGTTTTTTATTTTTCCTTTTCAGAGCTTCCTATCTAGCTAGAGCTAGCCATAATTAAACAGGAGTAGTTACTGTTATTAGTGGATATCTAGTAAATTCTGACAAACACACTTAAATAAGCAAGCTATTCAGCAACTGTCATTTTCTTTGAGAAAATAAAGAATAATGAATGTTAACTTGCTGTAACTTTTTTTTATTAATGCAGTCTTACCATAATTTTATGCATGCAACCAGAATGTTTTTTTAAGGAGGAGAGGCTCACTTTCAATCCACAAAAAGGATCTCTATGAATATTATTGATAAAAAAATAACATACTATTTATATTGTAGATTAAAATACTTATAGTTTTAAAAGTAATTGTATAGTATAATAGGAGATCATTTTTTATTTTTTGCCTTATTTTTTGAAATTATTATATGTATTTTTTAATATATAACACATAGGTCATATATATAGATAGTAATATATATCACACAGAAAATATTAAGCACAATATGATGTATAGGAGTTCTCGAGTTTTACTAAACCAATACCAAGAATATAAAATAATACCAATATCAGTCCTCTGGGAATTCACCATTTTATGTATGTGTATAATTCCATAAGTAGGGTGTGATTTTGTAACTTTATTTTTTTTTCTAGTTCAAAGTTTTAATTATTAATTTATTCTACCACGTTTTTACAAAAATATTACCTTTCCTGCACTTACAGTTTTAAAATTAAGATAAATGTTGGATTTTATGTATTTCTAGTATATGAGTGTAAATTTTTAAGTCCATTTTTAACATCTGTTTACTGTTGCACTGATGTGAAAGCTGTCTGTTACAGTAACCTATAATGTTTAGAGCAGTCAAGTAATCCCACCATATGAAATTGTATTAGCTTGGTGCAAAACTACCCAAGGCCAGTAGATATAAACTCACAAGTGAAATTTACAACCCTGCTGCTGGATGAGTATGTGTAAAGTGGGTTTGAAATCGTTTAGCATTTAAACATTAGCTAAGTGTGAAACATTTAGACATCAAATACAGTATGTTAGACCACTGAAAAAACAGGGGAAAGTGTACACATAATGATGCAGAATAGAGCAATTTTACAAAAGGATTTTTTGATGTGCAGAGTTATCTAATAAAGATAAAAACGTATATATATATATATTTCAGTATAATTTTGATTGCATTTTGTTGTGTATTGAAAATAAGAACTACTATTTTTAAAAGCCCATTTATTGATTTTTTATGTTAATTTATGACTGAAAATTGTAATGGTTGATGATTGTTAAGATCATGTATAGCAAGTCGAATGATAGGTAGGTGTGATAATGTTTTTAATTGTCATAGTCGATCAACCAATTTTCTAATAAGTTACTGCAGTGCCAAAAGCATTGCTTTGCCAAAAGCATTGCTTTGTCAAAAGTAAGTAACTGTTGGCATGTATTATAACAGCATTACACTCAGCATTTCAGAAAGTTTTTGAATGAATTCTGTTCCACAAAACATGTGCAGGAACAATTGAGATAAAAATAAAGTTTTTCTAGTTTGGTTTTGTTTGATATTTTGGGCAGATGCCCTTTACCAGGCAGTAAATGTTAAGTTTTTATGCAACACGGTATTTAGCGACTAACAAACAGCGTGTGCCTGAAACATTACACAACATAGATTGGAATATAAGTTTTTATTTAGATGTGTCAATATATCATTTATTACCTTTTATCCAAATTATTTCAGAGAATCTGGAGGTTTTTCTCCTCCTCTCCAACGGTATTTTCTTATTTTGATGTTTTGAACTCTTTTGTGTTTAGAACAATATATACTAATTTTTAAAGTATCAAATTGAATTTATGTTCAATAAAAATCTTTCAAATGCGACTGTAGCTTTTTTCCCCCCAAAACTTTGTCTTCAAAATAAGGGTGCGTCTTATATTCCGAAAACTACGGTATGTAGAATATTATAAGTAAAAACTGTCTTGGACAAAAGGAAATACTACAACCCTAAAACACTGCTGCTCTTACATTGGAACATGACGCTAAACACTTGTGTTCTCCCAGTACGAAACACGTGAGTTATTGCCACCCCCCGCCCCCCCTAGGTGGCACAGTGGTATGCCTGCAGGCTTACAACTCTAGAAACCGGGTTTCGATACCCGTGTTGGGCAGAGCACAGATAGCCCATTGTGTAGCTTTGTGCTTAACTTCAAACAAACAGACAAACGTGAGTTATTAAACCCCTGAGTTGATAAAACGGATGAGGTGTTTAGCTGATGTATAGATATTACATAGTCTAGTATATCTAGGACTAGTCTTGATATACACTGTTTCTACTTTTGATTGTCAAGGAGATTTCCTAGTAAGGAAGATAAAAAATATAGTTATCTTCCTTTCATTAACAACATCATTTCGATACCAAATTATTTGTCTGTTTGCATTTTTTTTTTTTATAAACGAGTACAAGATTAATCTCAAACAACTGTCCATCAAAACGTGAGAGAAAGGTGTTACAAGTTTATACATTTTACTTCAACGTATATGTAATTTTCAGATTAAAAATTTTATAGGTCATGCGAAAAATAAACACTGATTATGATAACGGCTCAGAATTCCACCCAAAAGACGCCAGGCAACAGTGGATTAAAGCTATTTCCTTAAAATTCCGCAAATATTGAAAATATACATAGATTTAAGTACGGAGGAACAAACGTGCTATATTCGGTGAAAAGAAAAACAATCCTAGTTTTTAATCTTGATATATTTTTTTTTATAAATATACGTGAATATTTCCTTAAACTTTGTAACTTTCAGGTTGAACAAAATGGATGTAATGAATGCAGTGTTTCCATTGTCTTCAGTATTTTGGTTTAAGTTAGCATGGTGTACATAATAATTATACAGACCTGCGATGGTGTTATTGTCTTGAAATTTTTACATGTTCTATAGTAATTCTTGTACGCTGAATCCGAAAATGATATCCATTTTTGTCCATCCCGTACAGATTTTTCACAAAACGTCATACCTCAATACGTAAAAGAAAGACCACAACACGTAGTTTTGAGACTTAGACTCAGATTTCACAAAACAAAAATCACTATGAATGAGGATGCGTATTCGTTTGACATCAGTGTTCTTTCCATTACTTCAGTTTCTTTGTATTTTTGTTAACAAACATAATAATAAGAAATGTTCATTGTGATAAACTAAATAATAATTGGATCTAAGTACGAGTTTTTTCTTCCCGATTTGTAAATAATCCTTACGTGATACAAAAAAAATATAATTTTCTAAATCTACGTAGCTGAATTATAGAAAATCGGTTATTAAAATCAAAACAACTTTTTATGAAGTTTAAGTTCGCAGATCTGTGTTATCAATGAATGAAGATGTAAAAAAAACAAACAAATTTAGGCTTAGTTAATAGCTATACCCCACAGTTCCTAAGTAAATAAAGAAAACTGAAAAATCAGTAAGTGTCCTATTAAGTGTTTTTATTTTAAACGAACGCAATTTGGATCCATTATTTTCCATTTTACTGTTTTCAATCAATTTTTACCATACAGGTCTTCCATCAAGAGTGTATTGAGAAACGAAATGGAGGTGAACGACCTCACGACTGGATTGCGGTTGCTAATGGATGGACTACTTTGTTTACTGGTACCCCTATTCTCTCACCTTCTAACAATCTTGCTGACCTTGATATTAGGTTATATAACGTACTGGAGTATACACCGTTTAGAGAGGGCACGGGTACGTAATTCACGTTCTTCTGGTTTCGTACCTTGTATTATAAACAACTTGGTGTGATTGTAAATTGAAATATTTCATATCACAATCTTTCAAAAGTTACCAATAATTCTTCCAATGACTGTAAACATAAGTGTATTAATTATATCCTGGATACAATTCATACGATATGTATCACTTACTTTTTTCTTTTTCTTAGAAGAAAACCGACGTTTTTCGATGTTTTTACAACAGATCTTATATAGTTTTCTAGTGTAAAAGATGAGCCAAAAGAAATTCACAGATGAACAGTTTTTGTTGCCATAGTGGATTGTTTAAATTGACTCGTCTGCAGGTATAGAAGCAGGGTTAGTAGAAGAAAAGAACTTTGAGGAAAACTTGATGCTACCAGACATAAAAGGAATAACCCCATTACCCGTTTTAATACTTTCTTTTGGTCAACGAGCTAAATTAAATATAAAGTTATTATTATTTTTTTACCTTGAGAATTCTTTGAAAAACACTCAGACTGCCGCTGTGGATTGTTAATATTTCTTCTCGGTATAAACAAGAGATTCTGAGAAAATATTACAATGCTGCTATTGGATTTGATAAAAATCCAAAAAGTCATTATGCAAGACCAGTAAGTTTATCGGGGTCTCAAGAAACGTCTTTTTGTTATTTGTCGCGCACGATTTTTAAATGTCTGGTATCTTCTATATATGTGTTGATTCTGTTTAGGACATGACGGAAGTTGGGTTTGGTTATCTCCAAGGTAAAAAATCCTCTCGTCGACATTGTTTTTCCGGATTAGTGAAAGATGTAGTTAGTAACCGGAAGCCTGGGGAAACACCCCCTGTATTCCCGAACGGCTGGTTTCCTCTTATAGAATCACGTGATCTTCGAGTTGGGAAAAGTCTTCCCGTGACTGCATTGGGTAAGTACTATTTATAGCTATGATTTCTTAGCAGTGGTATCGTTCAGACGCTATGTATACACTTGTAATTTTACATTAGAAAAACATTACATTTAAAACATTAAACATATATTATATGCAAGGCATGTTTTAGAACTACTAGTCAACAAATAATATGGGCCGTGTATGATTGTGTAAAGATAGCTAGTTATAAATACCTCAACATCCTATCTCTTACGCTTAGAATATTTTTATGTATATTTTTTTAGTTTGTCTAATGACTTGAGAGTATTGTAATTAACGCGCTTAATTTTAAACGCAAAACAGCACGATGGACTACCTGTGTTGTACCTATCATGGGTATCGAACTTCAGGTTTTAGTGTTATACACACTCAGCAATATTGAGATCTGGGCTCTGTAGAGGCCTCATTACCCATGCAGTATTGAGATCTGGGCTATGTAGAGGCCTGTTACCCATGTAATATTGAGATCTGTGCTATGTAGAGGCCTGTTACCCATGTAGTATTGAGATCTGGGATCTGCAGGGGCCTCATTGCCCATGCAAGGGTTCCATCTGCATCCTTTCTACTAAAATACCGTTTTACTTCGTTCGCTGTATGTCTGGGATCGTTATCATAATGGAAAATAGAATTTCTCCACTAAACGACGTCCAGAAGGAACAGGTTGGCGAGCGACTATGTGCTTACACTAGGCAGAATCCAGGACTTCATCAGCACAGTAGAGATCACCAATCCAATTGTGGTTAAACTTGAATGCCATCTCCGCCATGTTTACCGATTCTTTAGACACACACACTTAGGTGGTCCCTCCCCCTTTTTTGCAAGCATAAGTCTCTTGTTTGTTGCTTTTCCGGAACAAAGGTTTTCTTGGTGCCAAGCATACTTTTAGCTCTTCTTAACGTAATTGGCATCACACTGCGCAAGGGTCTACAGTGGTTTCTTGAAGTTATGCTGCAAGGCAACTGCTAGATATATGTCTGTTTCTGAGTGAAGTAAGTTTAAGGTCCTTAAGATCTCATCTTGAAATCTTGGGAGGTATTCTGGGCCTGTCATCAGCCGTAACAGTTTCATTGTCCATTTTGATTATTCTTTGAACTCAAGTTTTTGACTGTAGCCCTCATTATGTAAAGCTATCATACTAAGTCATAATTCTTCAGAAAATGTACACCTCGGAGCCAGTTATCTAATTTTTACCAAAGGAAATAATAACTCGGTTGAGGAAAAAAAAAGTTGTAACACTTTTAAAATAGAAAATGACTAGATGCATGGAATACTATTTGATATTACTGTAATATCTGCAGATTTTGGACGTCCAAGAATTACGTACTCCGGTTTTCATAAACATAACTACTGTCAGTTTTGAATTCTCAAATATTGTTTTTTTTCTTTTTCGAATTCATTTAAATCAAACACGTGACTTTGGAAGGTATTTAAATCAACAAGGTTTTTAGGTTGACATTAGTATTATATTTCATCTTGGATATCTTTTGCACAAGAGACTGAATGGTGGTCTGTAACTTATGCACAGCAGTGTGTGTGGGTGTACGTTTCTTAGGCACAATTAGGAGTCGGAGGTCGTGTCTATCTATAGGGGAAAAGAACTCTCCATGATTCATCGGTTTACTTTTTCTTAATACAGATCTAGTTTTATCCGGACTGCATTTTTGTAACAAAATCTTATTATTACATTATTCTTTGTTGTTGTGAAATAACGTTATTATAGGCGATTTATAGGTAAAAGTATCACAATGTGGGTATCGCTAATGAACTCGTTAGATTTGGTTTGGTTGTTGTTTAAACACAAAGCTACACAGTAGACTATCTGTGCTCTGCCCATCACGGGTATCGAAACCAGATTTTTAGCACCTATCATTGAGCAAACTGACTGGAATAAATGTTTGAGAGATATATTATTTTCTGACACAAAATTAGTAGTAAAATCATGTAGTCGAATCGAAGCAACAACAAAATAGAGCACAGGTGATACTTGTTTCTTGATTGGTTGGTTATTCATAATTAACTTACACTCTTCAATTACCTAGCTGTTTCTTTTTAGGAAAAGAATTTGCAGTATTTCGAGGACACGACGGTCAGGCCTACATTCTTGATGCACATTGTCCTCACCTGGGGGCACACTTAGGTGTCGGGGGTCGTGTCTATGGAAACTGCCTGGAATGTCCCTTTCACGGCTGGAGGTTTAAAGGAGAAAATGGTGCCATTGAAAGGATCCCTTACGTTGAAAAAGGTTAGGACTAAAATCCTCGATTACGATTGAGTATCGTAGTAATGTATCATCAGTAAAAGGTACGCGTGGTATGTCTACTAACGCGCGTTTATATCCAAACGCTAAATGTACGCGTGCTATATCTACTGACACATGTTTATATCCAAACGCTAAATGTACGCGTGCTATATCTACTGACACATGTTTATATCCAAACGCTAAATGTACGCGTGCTATATCTACTGACGCATGTTTATATCCAAACGCTAAATGTACATGTGGTATGTCTACTAACGCGTGTTTATATCTAAACGCTAAATGTACGCGTGGTATGTCTACTAACGCGTGTTTATATCCAAACGCTAAATGTACGCGTGGTATGTCTACTAACGCGTGTTTATATCCAAACGCTAAATGTACGCGTGGTATGTCTACTAACGCGTGTTTATATCCAAACGCTAAATGTACGCGTGGTATGTCTACTAACGCGTGTTTATATCCAAACGCTAAATGTACGCGTGGTATGTC
>NW_013666224.1:225602-251786 GCF_000517525.1 Limulus polyphemus
AACGCGTGTTTATATCCAAACGCTAGATGTACGCGTGGTATGTCTACTGTGTGTCTGCCTGCCTAAGACTATAAGTAAGGTTAGTATCTGTATTAGTCAATAAATCAATAACCAATCAATCCTTACTAATTCCTATTATAGTTTTCTAGTCTGTTACCTCATTTTTTGGGGTTCCCGTAGTTAAATCCATTTCAATCCTGTCATCATTTGGTCCTATAATTTTTAATGTCCACGTTGTTTTCAATGTAATATTTTTTTAACCATTTTTCTTTATGCGACACGTAGATAAAGATAGATATGTAGACAGAAAGTAAAATAAATATAGTTAAGCCCTGAAAAGACGTTCATTACTATCTTATACCAGCTTATTTTTTTCTTATGCAACAAATAAATATGTGCTAAATCTTACTTCGCCATGCTTGAAAAAACAAAAACCTATTTCCTGCTAGTTTCTTCCATCTACTTTCTCTTGCACAATAGACAGAAAGTAAAATAAACCCTGAAAAAATATAGATTTTCTATTGGAATAGAGCTCGCACTGGGTGAAAATCCACTCAAATTTGAAGTGAGAAAAGTGTCAGTTTTAAATTTGTGGTTGTCTGTCGCTGTGAAACTGTTACTTTCTAAAGCCCAGTGTTATCGTCTCATACTACGTTTAGTATTGCCCAGTATAGTAACGTTGAAGTATATAATAAACATTAATAATCGGTGTTTAATTATGTGTTTTAGATATTTGCTGGCATTTCTTCGTGGTTTTGCTTCAAAAAGGCCCTAAATTAGAGCAAGTTATTCGTTTACATAGATGACGCTACTGTCAGAAGTCTTGGTAAAACATCATGAACACATTCATTTTGTTTTATGTACAACAACGTATCAATTATTATGCAATTAAGGAGTAAAAAAAAGTGATCCTTTGGTCGAAGTATTGGAAATGATGAAAACGTAAAGATTTCACTGTTTCTAAATTTTGCTGCCTTGTGTTTATTCTACAGTTCCTGATTTTATCAAAACCAAGTCTTGGCCTGTCTGTGAGAAAAATGGCTTTTTATATATATGGTTCCACGCAGAAGGTGAACCTCCACTTTGGTATCCACCCGATATACCAGAGGTAACCGAAGGGTTATGGAGCTATCGGGGTCGTACACAACATACAGTGAACTGTCATATCCAGGTAAGTAACTCTGCTTGCTTTGGAGTAAGTGTAGAAAATCATGCAAATTTTTACTACGTATTTTTTGTACGTATGAAAGTAATTAAAAAAAAAAAAAGTCCTAAGCAAACTTTTTTTTCTATATCTCGAACTAATATAATAATATGGGTCATTCTTACTTTCTGAATTAGGTCTGTATATGTCAAGCATGTATAATTTTACTCCAACTGCCTTAATGTTTCAGAATCTAATAGAATCTGTTACATAGCAAATAAATATGTAAAAATTATGAAATCGGCAAGCAAATGCCTATAACGGGAGTTGAGTTTTGTTTCGACGCAGCATTGCCTTCATACGATGGAAAGCCACACTCACTTTAGAGTTTTCAGGGTTTTTACTGATCATTGAGGCAAGTGTTTTGAAATGATGTCAACTGACTGAAAATCTTTTTTTTTCTTGTTTATTATGTATGTAATCAAGGCGACAGTACAAAATATAAACCCTATATCTGTATGATTATAAGCAATGTGTTAAATGAATTAAGCATTGACGTGTATACAGTGTATTAGTTTGTACGATAAGCTTACACAGTAGAGCTCAATATGCCTTAAAAGTAAAAAAGTGGATCTTAACCTGTACAATCTTTATACTTAACCTATTCAAAGCTGACGCGCAGAATATAATGTTTTACATAAACGAGTCTAACTGAAACCAACCAGTTGCTGACGTGCAGAATATACTCTGTTTTACATAAACGTGTCTAACCGAAACTGACCAGTTGCTGACGTGCAGAATATACTCTGTTTTACATAAACGTGTCTAACCGAAACTGACCAGTTGCTGACGCACAGAATATAATGTTTTACATAAACGAGTCTAACTGAAACCAACCAGTTGCTGACGTGCAGAATATACTCTGTTTACATAAACGAGTCTAACTGAAACCAACCAGTTGCTGACGCGCAGAATATAATCTGTTTTACATAAACGAGTCTAACCGAAACCAACCAGTTGCTGACGTGCAGAATATACTGTTTTACATAAACGAGTCTAACCGAAACCAACCAGTTACTGACGTGCAGAATATAATGTTTTACATACACTAGTCTAACCGAAACCAACCAGTTGCTGACGTGCAGAATATAATGTTTTACATAAACGAGTCTAACTGAAACCAACCAGTTGCTGACGTGCAGAATATAAGGTTAGACTAGTGTATGTAAAACAGATAAACCAACCAGTTGCTGACGTGCAGAATATACCCTTCTACGTAACTTAATCTAACGCTTTTTTTTCCCTTCTTACTAACCCTAATAGAGCTGAACGTGACGTAGTAGTTAGCGTGCCGGATTATGAATCCGGGAATTCATGGCTCACTACTCATTGTTGTAAAAACGCGTACCGCTCTTGGGGACGTTGATGTACTATGACGGTAAATGTCAATTTCCACTAATCAATCAGAAAAGTTTGCTGTGAATGCTGTTGATTAACTAATTATCAGTTCACAACTAAGGGCAACTTTGCACAGATAGCCTCTTAATTAACTTTACACAAAAATCTGAAATAAATAAACCTTTTTTTAACCACATCTGACATGAAGAACTTACCATCTATTTATTATAAAAAGGAAATACTCAGTTTTTGTCCGTCATGAAAATGCACGCGCACTTCATTTTAACGGATCTAAATAATGGATGGATGTAAATATACTTTAGTAGACATTTTGTACAATAACGTTATATAAGTTTATCAAAGTTTCTAAAAAAGGTCTGAAGTTAGGTCGTAGAATAATATTATAAGCTTGTTTATTAGTACTACAGTAAAATATAGCCCAAACTAAATAGCAAAAAATCTACACAAATTACAGTGTTAATTTATATCTTTATCGTAATTGATGCTAGGCCTAAGACAAGTTGACTTATAGATTTTGGTGTCTGCATTTAGAATTGTTGTGTATTATTCTAGAAATCCCGTATTTAAAGAAGTACTGTTGAAATAAAGATACTAATTTGGCCGCGAATGTTTTGCGAGTCTCTGCTAGTCTTAAATAATATAATCTCAGCTAACTCGACCAGGGCCGACACGCGGTATTTAATTTTCTTATCTAACCTAATCATAATCTACCTATAACTGAAGCAGAGCTGACATGTACATTTCAAACCTGAGTCATACAATTTTGTGGATTGCGTAAATATACAAATATTTACAAGTAAACACCTTGACTTACGCCTTAACGATGAATTGCACCTTAAATAAAAAAACAAAACGTAAGGATGACAAACTAAGTTCAGTAAAAAAACACAACCTTAACTACATGTGTGAAATCAACTTTCTTATCAGCGTTTATATAATTTTTAGCGATAAAATGTGGGAAACTGAGTGAAATATTAGCATTACAAGCATCAGGAGTGGCCCTCGGTGGGTTAGCGTTACGTTTACGGACTCACAACGCTAAAATACGAGTTTAGATTCCCTTGTTGGACATAGCACAAACAGCCCATTGTGTAGCTTTGTGCTAAAACAACAATAACATCATAAATCTTGAAACATATTATAAACTTAATACTACTCGTGTTATTGCGTATCAGGAGCAACCCGTTTTTGAAGATTACCGGAGTAAATAAAATAAAATTTAAGTTTTATGTCTCTTATTTAAGATTGATCAATATGGTTGAATTGTTTTCGGATATTCGTGCTAAACACCTCGAGGGCTGCCTGCACTAGCCGTCCCTAATTTTGAAATGATAGACTAGAGAGAAGATAAGTTTGTTTGTTTGTTTGTTTTGGAATTTCGCGCAAAACTACACAAGGGCTATGTGCGTTAGCCGTCCCTAATTTAGCAGTGTAAGACTAGAGGGAAGGCAGCTAGTCATCCACCCACCGCCAACTCTTGGGCTACTCTTTTACCAACGAATAATGGGATTGACCGTCACATTATAACGCCCTCACGGCTGAAAGGGCGAGCATGTTTGGTGCGACGGGGATTCGAACCCGCGACCCTCAGGTTGCGAGTCGAGCGCCTTAACCACCTGGCCATGCCGGGCCAGAGAAGATATGTAGTCAAGAGAACCCACCGCTCTTGGGCTACTCTTGTCTGATCGGCTCCAAAGTGAGGAGCGTGATTTTTTTTTTTTTTTTGTGGTATCAAAACACTAATAAAGCTGTAGTCCAGTACGATAATCACTAAGCTACGCTTGGCACCACGTGGGTGGTACTTTCTGTTAAGAAAATGTTCAGTAAAACTGGATGCTTATAAAATATTTCAATCCGCATGCTTGAAAATATTCATTCATAACCAAACAAAACACTGGGTACACCAAATATACATTTGGTATTATACATGAGCTACTGTTTGTGGATTTCACTTTTATAGATAACTTTACCCACTCATAAGTATTTCCATTTTTTTAATCGAAAATATTTTTCATTTTTATCACTAAAAACACCAGGTCAAATTTGCTTTTCCTCAAACGTAGTGTGAGCTTACTCATTACTCTTATGTATTCAATGAACATCCACCACTGTTAAATATTTCAGTGTTAAAACTTTTAACATTTTCTTACTAGCATTAAGGAAATTTTCAGGTAGATCGGGAATCACATTTATTTTGTATCTCAGAGTCTTAACATTCAGATTAAAACCTTTATTTTCATTATTATGTTGCTTGATGGTGTGTTCTCTAAGTAATTAATTCACTTGTGCTATATACAATACTCATGAATGCGCTGTGGTATTGTAACGTGCTGCCATCTATGAGCAACTATATTCAACATGTTTTTTGCTATCGTGAAAAAATAATCACCTGCAGAATTCAGCAAACTAAGGCTTTTCAGCGAAAAAAATTATTTAAGCCAGGATTACTATTCTTGCTATCTACTGTACATATCAACACACATTCAAACCAACCTAGGCCAAATACAGAATTACATAACAAAAGTACACTTAAATGTTTTAGATGGCTGCCAAAACCAGAAGCTGAACTATGAGTGAGTCAATCCATTCTCTGTAGTTGGCATCACAAAAAAATAAATACAACCAAAATTACGAAAGAAGGACATTTTCATTTAAATTTATAACAACTTGATCTACATTCCGTGCTGGAAAATAGTACAATGCCCTCACTGCACCATGCAATGGAGAAGTAATATACACACTTGTGTGTGTGCTGTAGATATCTGGTGAGCACCCTATTGTCTCCTCCACATAAATTTTGCTACCACTTGTCGGACGAATGTTTTGTCTTAAAAAATCACTCGATAGCTTAAAGTTAGGGTACTAATGCCCTTTTTGTCCAGTTAATCTTGCAAGCAAAAAATTATCCTACCTTTTTAACAGCCAAGTGGTAATTATAAAATATAGCAGAGAAACCAAGGAATACCACTTCTTTAAATTACTGATTGAACTATCAAGTGACTGTCCTAATGCTAGTCTGTTAGGTAATTTCAAATATATCAATCAGGAGATTATTGTTGGCATCTCAGCTGACCAGTAGGACTGTCTCATGCCTCTCTCCAGGCACATCCTCATGTGTCTCATTAAGATAAGTTGTTTCTTCATCTTTCTGATGATCAGCTGATCAAAACGGTTCTCTTACTATCCTCTCTCTTGTCAGTCTCAACACTTGATTTCTGGTCTAGTCAGTGAATGAATGCATGAGAATCTCATCAGCAACTGTGGTCTTACTTAGTCAACATGCTCAATGTGCTCGATATCACTACTATAACTAATATGTTAGACAGTAGCAGATTTAGGGTTTTGGATAGGAGGTGTGGTCACTTAGTGGGTGCCGCATAATTTCTGCATACATAATTTATATTGATGCAGCCAGATGAGACATCAAACTTAAATATAATGCTATGAATTATTGGCCTGTAGCTAGGAGAGGCAGGAAATACGATTTTTATTGAAATTATTTATTATTAACAGAGGCACATTTCAGAGCATAATGTTGCAAAATTATGAAAATGGGAGCAGCTTGTGATATTAATGGACTGTACATTGTTGAGGACCTGTCCAGTCACAGCCATATTGCTACTGTATCATTGGAACATAACAAAGTCCTACCAGGTTTTCCATGCTGGGACATTCATTCCTTTACTGTTTTATCAAAACATATATTCTGCTGTATGTCAGTCCTTCTTAGCTGTTCATATGTGAACTTGTGTGCATCAACTAATTGAGATCTTAAAACACTCCAGATATTCTTGCTAAAATTGTTGTTTGGGTATCATATCTACATAGAACTGTATTTCCTTTATCAAAGATTGGCATGCTTTATGAATAACCAGTCCACCTCTGCCCTGTTGCATGATACCAATCTTGATGTTTTTAAAGTGTTTGTCTCAGTTGGTTCAATTAGGATTAATGAACTTTGCAACCATATAGTTAATAATCTGTATTACCCATCCGAGTTGGGTAATATGGCAAAGTGCATCTTTACCACACCTGAAACTTTACACAACTTGTAAGTAGCTGGCAGTTGAAACAGTTCGTAAAAAAATAGTTAATCGACATCCTTTATATAAGGTATTTGTGATTCTAGTTTGATATATAGATTAAAATAACACAAAAAAGTATACGTGCCTACACGCTTTTATCGAAATGGCTCAACTGCCCGTTATGTTTGATTCAAGTAAATTCTACAAATTGTGTTCTGAAATTTCTCCCATAGATAATTTTGTTTCTGTTGACATTTTGGGTAAGACTCGCTGTAATTAAAACGAGTGCGTGTGTGATAGCTAAACATCTTTAGATGTGTCCCTGAATCTGGTCACTCTGGTTTGTCAAAATTTTGAAACTCTGCGATGTTATTATTAACGAAGCCACACGACAGGTTTTACATCTATACAATTCATAAGGAAATGTATCAAAAAATTTTTTCACCACTAAACAAAGTAAACGTTATACACGGAAAACAGCTTACAAGATCAGTACTATTAGACATAAGAATTTAAAAAAATGTTTAGAGAGATTTAAACCTATTACAAATAACAAGCTTTTGCACCTTAGTTAGGTAAACTGACATTTGCAAACGTTATAAGATCGATAACTTAGTGATATTCTTGTAGTCGACTCAATGTGTTTACTAAAAATTACTACAATTGCAACAAGTTGTTAACGAAAAGAAATAAGATCGTTAATGAAAGTAGTTTTGAAACTTGATCTTGGTCAACACTTATGGTGCTCGCATTATCTGATCTAGCTTGTTTTAACACGATCACTTTGAACAAAATGAAGATTAATTTATCTAGGGGGGCAATAAATTTAAAATCTGAAATTGATCTAAATTTCTAATAAAATGGTAATTAAATCAAATGTAATAGTGTTTATAAAAGTTTTATTTATTTTTTATTAAATGATACAAAAACGAATTTATTATATATATAAAAGCTCGAAAATAATATTTGATCAATATGCCTAGATTTTCAGGGGGGCCGAGCCCCCTTGGCTACGCCTCTGTATTCAAGTGTTTAAAAATAATTAGTTTTCTATAGTAAACTGTGTGTATGGGAACAAAACTTACCAAATGGATAACACTTTATGGCACTAATTTGTTTTGATGCTTATATTTTAAAAAACTTAATACCGATAAAAAAAAAAGCAGGAAAAACCATTAGTCGTATCTTAAGGTACCCTGGTGAGTCAGTGGTAAGATTATGGACTTACAAAGCTAAAATTCGAGATTCGATTCCCCACGGTGTACAGCAGATAGCCCAATGTGACTTTGCCCCAAACCAACCAACAAAACCAAACTTATTTTAAGTTAAAAGTAAAATTTAAGTATGGTAATAAAAGTATTAGAAAGATGAAATTTTGGGGTGCTAATTTGTCTTGTTTTTTGTTTTGTTTTTTGACATAAAAGGAAATTCCCGAAAATGGAGCTGATGCTGCACATCTCGGACATCTACACTACGATTCAGTTTTTTCAGGCTCCGACCTACGTTTTACCAACAATCGTTTTTGGGAGTTCTGTAAACACGATTGGAAACCACAGTGGGAACCTGACCCTGCACCCAACAATCACATGGCTTCTATTTCTCTCACCCATGTTACCAGAGTCTTTGGCCATGCCTTGCCTTTTTCTGAGTTAAACCTAAATATTAAACAGGTAACAAAAGACGAAATAAATGATAATTATATTTTATTAAACATTCGAGCATAGAAAAATTGTTTTTTTTTTTTATCGAATTCCGATTGTGTTATGTTTTTCCTTATATTATTAACCTATAACTATTCTTATGGGTGATAAAAACAAACAAACCTAATGTCAGATACTTAAACCTATTGTTTTGTACCATAAACTATATTTTTATTTCGTATGAAATCATTACTAAATAACAAACTAATGTTTCAGTTCTATATATGAGTTGTATCTTTTTTAATGTTCTAAAATTCAACAATAAACTCGTCACTTCACTGTTAATTGTTTATTGCAATCTCTCTCTCTCTCTCTCATATATATTTCTCCGTCTATCTGCAAAAAATAGACTTGTAATTGTAAGATTACATCAAATATACGTGATATTGTTCGATTCTGACTTCAAGCATATAAATAACCCTGTAGATTGGACCGGCCATCGTGCATCTAGTTTTTAAGAGCAAGTTTGGGTCAGGAGTCTTTGTCCAAGGTATCACGCCAGAGGGCCCTTTAAAGCAGCGATTGGTCCATCAGCTTTACGCTCCTTCATCGTTTCCTCAGGTTATTGCAAATCTTTTGCTTCTTAGCGAAGCCTGCATGGTAAGTTTTGTTTATTTTTGTTTCATTGCAAAAACTACACAACGAGCTATCTGCGCCGTATTCGCCGCGGAGATCGAACCTCGAATTCTAGTGTTGTAAAGTTCCCCCCCAAAGTTTAAAGACCGCACAACAGTTGTATACAACACGTATTAAAGTGCAATTTCGACATCAAATGTAATTATGGCAATTATTTATTCATCTTCTGTGTCAAATGCTTTCTTAAAACAAACATGAAAGTTTGAATACGAAGAATTAAATTGTGGTGAAATGCTACAAGTTCTTCAAATACCTACACAATGATAGGTTCCTTTTTTTGTGAGTGTAAAACACTTAAATACACCGTTTCGAAATATGAAAGTTTATTCAATCTTAACTTTAAGAGCCGTACGTGGCCTAGTGGTAAGCATGTCTGGCTGGAATGTGAATCCGAAGTGTTAGGGCCACAGAAAACGCCCTCCGCGCATTGAGGCCAGGGGTGTTCTATAAGAGTTCCACTCAAATCCCATTATTCGATTATACAGGAGCAGTCCAATAATTGGTAGTGGGTGCTGCTGGCTAGTTGCCTTTCCTCTAGTCTATATTAGTCGAAAATTATGGACGCCCATGCGCGGGTAGCCGTTGTGTAGCTTTGCATGAAATTCTAAACAAAAAAAAACTTAATTTTAAATAAAGCTGAAAAACAATTAATGAGAACTTAAACATCATTGAATTGTCAAAAACAACTTAAGAAATAATGTACTTAACAAAATGTTCGATGTGGGTTATGTGATAATACGTTTCATCTAGAACAGTGGTTCCCAAAGTTTTTTAGTCTGAGTTTCCCTTGATGTGAATAAAAGTTTAAGCCTCCCAACCTATAACTGTAGCATGGTGATTGGAAAAACAGTGCCATAGTAAAAACAATAACATCTCCTTTCACCATACTGCCATTTAATTAATTCAAGATTTTTATCGGCTTATAATTTATTTAGAATTGAAATTAATTCAGCATCTTTGTTTTCGGCCTTTTTTTTTGCGGCTCCCATTAAGCGGAAACACTGATCTAGAATAGGGGTTATCATTTATCTTTATGGTTCATAATTCACACGGAGTGCTTTCTGTTTCTTCTCTAGTTGGAAAGAGATATCATGATTTGGAATAATAAAAAGTATATCAAAAACCCCATTCTTGTGAAGGAGGACAAGCTAATATCCAGACACAGACGTTGGTATTGGCAGTTCTACTCAGAAAACAGCCCAACTTTACAGCAAGTGAGAGAAACTTCATTAGACTGGTAGATTTCCCGATTTATCTTCGTTTCGTTTCATCAAAAATTAACAAGAAAGGGTGGATAGAAAACTCCTCTGCTTTGATTACAAGGATTATCAATAGACGTGCATAGATACATTTGTTTGTCACCAAATTTAAACATTTTGTCTCTGTTATTACGTTTTGATTTCTTCATAAATAAGAGACATTTTGTCATATGATTGAGTTGTCTGTTATAAGTTTGAATGTATCAATAAAATCTTTATTTTTTAGATGTGACAAAGATGAGAAAATATAATGTAATAATATCAACATAATTTTCCATGAAAAGGAAAAAGAAAAGGATATGAACACAAGACAATACAATGTCTAGAAAGTTTCATGGTTTTTGTGTCGAAAAATTGATTAAATTGCGATTTAAAGAAGGTAAACAACTTTAACTTTCTTTGGTGTATAATCTTTTTCTTAAAATAAATCCACGTTGGGTTATCTGCTCTGTTCAGCAATGGGAATTGAACTCTGTATTGTAGCGTTATAAGTTCGTTAACTTACCGCTGTACCGCCGAGGGGCATTTGAATATGAAGTTTTAATTTGATAATATTACCTTACGTTAGTGTTAAAAAACGTTGGATGTCAAAAACTGAACTAATTGGAATTGTTGATCGATTAAATGTACATAAAAAAAAAAAAATACATATTTATATTTCAAATAGTAAACTAAAGGTTTGAAATAATACCCTTTAAGTATTTTTCTTATAAAAAAAAAAATCACAAACAACAACAAAAACCTTGTTTTTAATGGGTTTTTTACACTAACTCAAAAAACTTGTTTTTTTTTTAATGGGTGTTATACTATATGCAAAGTAACCAAGTTTAAGAATGAAGTTCAATTTTGTGTTGGGTTTTTATTGATAAGAAATAAAATGAATAATGGCGCTCTTTGCTTCCAGTGACCCGGCATGGCTAGGTGGTTAGGGCGCTCGACTCGCAATTTGCGGGTCGCGGGGTCGAAACTGTTTCTCAGACATTCCTACTTGATCAACTGTACGACGCTGCAAATTATTAGTTGTGATGGTAAAGACAGTGAATTTTATTATGAATTTTTGGGTCTTCTCTTTCGACTGTCTTAATGGTTTTGGCTTTGTTAGCCTGGTGAGCTGAAGAAGCGCACTTTAATTTGGGCATTTTCAAAATTAAAATGTGCTGCGGGTAAAACATGCAGGTCATTATAAAGTTGTAGCCAAAGGTTCCGATCGGACAAAATTTGGTTATGTTGCGTCAGTGTGTCTCCTTGACAACCAAGCAAATTGGGAATTTCAGCCAATGATTGTGATTTTTGAGCGCCAGCAAATACCAAGTGTGGGACACGCGTATACCCGATTCGATATTATTACTCATCACGATCTCTATCAATCTACCCTAAAATCTAATTATATGCCCAACAAGGTATCGGCGTGGCAGACTGACAGTTTTTCGTCTTTGTATAATAGACTAGCGTAAATAATAAACGCAAAAGCAATATTATGGAAAACACGAGGAAATGTTTCACTTATCTAATTCTTTTTAAGATTTTGCTTGGCAGATAACCAGGATATAAAGTAACGTAATCGCAATATAAATTATGATGTAATTCAAAGGATGAGTTGAAATGATTCTGTGTTTGTTTCAGAGTAAAGCCTTATTGGGCTATCTGCTGTGTCCACTGCGAGGAATCGAGCCCAAGATTTTATCGTTGTAAGTTCGTAAACTTAACGCTGTCCAACAAGGGAACGAATTGAAATGAAAACGGAATAAAGTAGATTTCCTTAGGAAAGTCAATCTTTAGGCAGAACCCATAAACCGCTGGTTCTTCTCACCCCAATGACATCAATTCAAGCCCAACATAACCTGGTGGTTAGGACATTCATTTAGCAATGTACGGGGCACGAGGTCGAAACCCGGCGTCAAACGTGTTCGCCCTTTCAGCCGTAGGAGTTATAATTTGACAAGCAATTCCACTATTCGTTGGTAAAATATTTGGCTTCAGTGTTCCCTCTAATTTTTTCAATCCGTGTGCGGAATGAATATTTTCATGTGCACCAGTATCAAGGCACTGTGCGGATGTGCGCTTCCAATTTTTTTTTTTTTTTGTTTAGGGAGGGGGATATTTTCAAACCATCGACCATATTGGATCATTAGGCCGCTTTTCAATGCTACCAGTCAGTTATTTGGGCTTTAGGCCTATCGACTGTCAGGGTCATTAAGGCCGTCAACGTGTTGAGACTCTTTACCATTACTGAGGATGTGCACGGCACTTGATTTGTTGTTGTGCGACAGCACATCTTAGAGGAAACACTGGTTGGCGTTAGGTCCTGCTAATCGGTTGCCTTTTCTCTGGTCGGTAACAGGTAGGCTTAGTAGCTTTGCCATAAACCAAAAACAAACGAGCTCACCATTCAAAAGTTGAAAATTTCAAAACGTGTTAACAACCTGAAAGGAAACTCGCTACGATTGTATGGATTTTCAACTTGAGTGATATTATCACACATCTGATACGGATCATTCTCATAACAATATGAGATTAGTGTAAAAGGTAAATATGGACCTCTAGAGAATTTACAATATTTGTTAGTTTGTCTTTTTATATAACTTCAAACTTTAATCATTTTCACCAGAAACTCGAAAAAATACATTTCAACTTTAGTTATGGTTCTATATTGTTTGTTTTTGTTTTTGAATTTCGCGCAAAGCTACACGAGGGCTATCTGCGCTAGCCGTCCCTAATTTAGCAGTGTAAGACTAGAGGGAAGGCACCTAGTCATCACCACCCACCGCCCACTCTTGGGCTACTCTTACCAACGAATAGTGGGATTGACCGTCACATTATAACGCTCTCACGGCTGAAAGGGCGAGCATGTTTGGTGTGACTCAGATTGCGAGTCGAGCGCCCTAACCACCTGGTTATGCCGGGCCATGGTTCTATATGCAGTTTAAAATAAAATAAACCGATTGTGAAAGTTTTCAGTTTTTCGTTAGTGACAGATTTAAACACCCATCAATATGATAATGTAAAACATAGCGGACACAACACGTTCAGTAAAACAATTTGTATAATGTTCTAAAAACAAACTTTGGTATTTCAAATTACATTTACACAGGAGAAAAATGACAGTAAATCATATTTGGAGGGTCAATTTATTATAATTAAAAAAAGTATGTTACTTTGCGTGAGAAATATGGACAGGTAGCTAATTTTGTTTTTCATTTGGATACGTGAAGAGACTTGTACAAATAAGGAGAAGGTTAATGCTGTTAATTGCATCATGTAGATCAACACACTAAATTGGTTTGTTAGGTTTGGTTTGTTATGAATTTTGCGCAAATCTGCACGAGGGCTATCTGCGCTAGCCGTTCCTAATTTAGCAGTGTAAGACTAGAGAGAAGGCAGCTAGTCATCACCACCCACCGCCAACTCTTGGGCTACTCTTTTACCAACGAATAGTGGGATTGACCGTCACGTTATAACGCCCCCACGGCTGAAAGGGCGAGCATTTTTGGTGTGACGAGGATTCGAACCCGCGACCCGTAGATTACGAGTCGAGCGCCCTAACCACCTGGCCATGCCGGGCCCACTAAATTGTGTTTGCATAATTGATACTGATATTTTCAACCTGAACAGTATCTTATGTAACACATGGGATACGGTCATCCAGAGACTCTCAGAGTTAAGGAAAAGCCATTCATAATTTAAAACTGTTTGTCAGAAGGAAGGAAGACAGTCAGTAGCACATGTTAAGGTTATAAAGCCCCTATAACTGAAAGAGTGGAGTGTGTTCAGTAGCATACCATTGGTTGAATCTTGGACTGTCTGACGCCCAGCCCAGCACCCTATCCATTAAGGTACGCCCATCCGACATGCCTATAATATCTATATGTGTACAATGTTATAAAATCCTATCTATAGATTGTGAGATTTATCGTACAAACAAGCATTGCCATTTAATTACATTTATTTTCCAGAAAAATGTAGGATCACATTTATCCTTTGATCCATGATAAATGGATTCGACATGGATTTTCACTTATATTTCACACGGGGAATTTTCTCACTCTCTTGTTTAAAAGAGTTTCTCGGTGAATAACAGGTAAGTTTACAGATTTACAATGCTAAAATCCGGTGTTAGATTCCTTATGGTGCACATATCACATATAGTTAATAAAAGAATAAACTCATGAAAAAAAACAACACAAAAACAAATCAATATTAATAACAATAACTTGAGTAAGCCTCTCACTAAGAAGGGTGCAGGCTGGTCCTATGGTAGATGGTAGAGCTCTGGATGTCGGAGCTGGTAAACTGGCTTCGAATTAATGCGATACCATAAAATATTCCCTGCACTTTAATCTGTGAGTGCATAATAAAAATGGCAGTCAATCCCTTAGCATGGATGATAGGATGCTGGTGGTCAGTAGGTCAAAATTAAAATCGGCAGCAGTTAGCCTTAATAACTTGATCATAAATGCAAAACACGACTTACAGTATAGCTCTTACAGTATAGTTTACTATTATTAGATAGTAATTATAAATCAAATTGGACAGCCTGCACAGAAAATCTTCAATTAGATATATATAAATGTATATGTGTTAGTTGCCAAAGATTTTACGGTTAGAATTTTCTCTCCTTGTAATGTATCATACACTGTGTGGATACATAAGTCTCTGCATCGACCAAGATGAATCATATCTGGTAACCGAAACTCCTGTGCACATGTAAATATTTGAAAATATCCTATACTATTTTACTGCTTTGTGCATAGACGTCCCAATATCAACAAAAATCATAAATTGTTTACACAGACCAAACATTCGCAACATTTTTATGAATAAGGACGTGTTATTGATTGTTGGTATATTAATTTTGATAGGATGATGAAGTGGAATATCCTTTGTACTTAATAATGTTGGAAAACATAAACATTTGTATCAACTTGGGGAACCACGACCATTCAAAAACAGACTTGTAACATGTCTTAACCCACACATAGTAAGTAAAGTGCATCGTCATGTAAGATATGAAAATTAATGAACCTGTAGGTTAATGTCAGAAGCCGTCCACTGTTCCAGGCAACAATATATAATACATTCAAAAAGTGTCTTCATCTAGAAACGAGCCCATCGTGTTATAGAATCACCAAAATAAACCCGATCAATCATTGCATTCCTCAAGCAGCTGGAGAGTGAAACGTGTTTCATGCTATTCCATATAAAAACGTACTTTTCATGTCACCAGATGCAGCATCTAAGGATTTCTATACAATTGGACTATTGAAATGGGCACTAGGAACCATTATCCCCATACAATAGATGATCTATAGAAACCATGCAGGATAAAATGATATTCTTTGGACATAACAACTTTAAAACGAAGGTTTTTACAGTAAAAACTATGCTACAGGGTTATTGTCAAGTTCACGGTCATCAGATAGAGCATGATTGGACAAAGTGACATTGACTGTAACGATGGTGAGGCGACATAAGGATTAAAATGTAATGTACTCAATATTCAACTGAGTTAATTGTTAAAATTTATATCACCATTGATAACTCAAAATCGAATGTTTCAAGTATTCTTATATTTCATAAGTGATTTTTTCATAACACACACAAAGTTCAGTTTACCTTTAACTTTAACGTTGTTTTTAAGCAACCGCTTATGTGGACATGTGTTCAATTACTTTTTTATTGCTGTTTAATTCAGAAACTTTTCAAGACAAATAAGTTGACCCCTCTTTTTACACTTTCAATTACTTGTAAATCTGATAATTCAAAGTATTTTCAAATATTCTTAATCCAAAAACATCTATAAGAGGTAGACAATTTGATGACATGATTTTGTAAAGCAGTATAACTAAACATTGATCTAACGTAGATGCAAAGCTTAATACCTGTTAAAGAAGCTGCTCTGAAACAACAATAAAAGAAAAAAAATGCTTTTAATAAACAGCATAATTTTGGTTGATCCATCATAAATTTAAATTTGAGGAAGTTAAATATTGTAAATACAATTTTCATTTTAAAAATCAGGATGGATTAAAAATGAAAATTCGGATATTGATTTCCTTGTGTCACTTCAAATCAGGAATGCTTCATTAATCGGAATTTTTAGTAAGTACATGGACTGGGCTACATTTACTAGTTGAATTAGTTATATCAGAAAATTGACGTTGTTGAGTATTACAGCACATAAACGTTCGCTACAATGAATCAAGCAAGAATGAATATTATGTCTCAGCTAAATGAGTGCGGTAATTTCAATTTTTACTTTTCTCCTTACAGGATTTGAAACCAGACTCATTGCAAATGAATGTTCTACTATCTGAATTAATGGGCTAACCCACTAGTAATTCATAGTGAGGTATTTTTCTAACAATTCAATCTACCACATTATTCCTCTATCCTCTCACAAACAAGGCATGTCCTTGAGTCTTATCTTGGGGTTGTGGTTCGATCATTAGTTGTGCACCAGTTTTTCTTGTATTCATTTCAATTTTTCCATTTCTCGCATGCAGGATTTAAATATGGGATCTTCTGCACTATGAGTGAATGCTATACTAACTGAACTAATGAGTTAACTTCCTAGCAATTTCTAGTGAGGCATTTTTAAACAACTCAGAATAGCACAAGAACAACGTAAGCAAACTTGTATACTATAAATTGCTCATCAGTTTACATAGGCCAACTTATGACAAAAATACATATTATATAGCTAACCTTGACAACTTAATCTTGTCAGTCTGATAATGTATACTTGGATGTTAATCCATTGTTTATTTCATATTGAAACTCTGCCCTATCTGCTGTCCAAAAACTTTCATTCAATGCCAAAAATCATCAGTTAGGCTGAACAAGGAGAGACAAAAGACTCTATGAAATGGTACTGATTAATTTGTTTATATTTCATTGATAAACATTAAACACGTAATACAGACTCCAACTGTAAACACAACATTTGGGTTCGCATTACCTTTATAATTACTACTATTAATATTCTAGTTGTTATGCAGCTATATAATTGGCTAGGTTTGAACTTCAAGGAGCACAAAAATCTCTTTTTCGCAGAACTAGAGTCAAAAGTAACTTTTGGTAATTATCATAGGATTTAATGAAATTAACATGTTGTTGTAACATTGTTCGTTCATTGGTGAGCTCTTTTAAATCATCTGGGGAAGATAATTCAAAGTCCAAGTCACTTAAATGATAACAAATTACTTTATTATTTTTTCCTTAACGTTTTTACCAGCTTTAGAACTGTCGAACTTGTATGCATTGTTTACAAATGATGCTAAATGCACTACACTAACATAAAGAATAAGTTCACTTGTACTCAGGGGTTAAATTAAAAAAAAAGTAGAATTACTCAGTTGGGAGAAGTGGACCTGTTTTTTTTTTTTAATCTACGTGTAAACATAAAAAACGACAAAACAGTTCAAATAAGTCCCGATCTCAGTACCAGTGAGTACCGGCAGAATATCACCCCTGCTTGTATTACATTATGGATAAAACGAAAAACAAACAAACAATAAACGCTGAATGATCTACTCTAATGACTAGAAACGGCTCTACTATCTTGAAACAACTCTAAAATCTTTGCAACTAGTTTCTTGATGCATTACTAAACCCTGTATTTATAATATACTCTCGAATTTACTAGAAATTCCGACATCAAATGTTTTAGAACTTTCTAGGTGTTCTATGCCTACATTATTATAGTTTTCAGTTTTAACGTCATCATTAAGACCCGCAACTCTCACTAGCAAACAAACAAATATAGTTTACAATACTATCTAAGTTTCTTAGTCACATTTGTTATATATAATTAGCTTAAGACGTTTAAACACAAAAGTTCCATAGATGAATTATGTATACATAAATATCGAATAATGAGTAAGTTTTTAAGCGCAAAGATCCACAATGACCTAACTGTGGTCTTCCAGCCGAGGGTATCAAAACCCGTTTTTTAGCGTTATAAACCCCCAGACCTGCCGCTGAGCATCCAGGAAGCATAATGAATAATGTCCCCGAAAGGAAACCGAACGCCGCCTGGAGGGTTTACATGTTTTAACCACTCGCACTATTGTAGAGTAATGTGTTGTTTGTTAGTCACTTAATAGACAGTAAAACGTATGTATGCCATAAATCACGAGAAGAATTATGCACTCTGTAGGCTATAACACTGCATAACATATGAACTTCAAAAGCAAGAAATAAAAATATTTGTTACTCTTAACTTGGGTTTTATTTACTCTTAAAACAGAACACTTTCGGGGATCCTGCGGAAGTACATCTAGTTAATATTTTCGTTTTAGTTTACTTACTGATTATAAGTGTTATTTTATTACAAGTTACAGCTACTACAGTAAGAAATAATATTTTAAAAACAGGTACGACGTTTCGATTACTGGTGCAGTCATTCTCGGATACACAAGTTTTAACGCTTTTTTAACGTTAAACTTGTGCACTAGAGAATGATCACGCTAGTGACCGAAGGGTCGTACCTGTTTTTAAAATATTCTTCTTTATAAAAGAACTTTATAACTTGTAATAAAATAATAATTGATAATTGTTATATTTCTTAAACGGCTTCATATATCAAAATCTAACATTTCAGCTCCAAAATACATCAAAATAAATGTAAAACTCAGTTATTATACTTTTCTTATAAACATTACACAGGATAGATGTGCTTATGATAGCGAATAACAAAATGTGCGTAATGGTGTTAGTAAAAGCTTTATGATATTATTTGTTATCATAACATACGCATATTTCAATAATTAAGTCACAATTGAATTGTTTTTTTTTTTTGTAGAGGGCAGTGTTGGATAATACGGCATATCTGATGAAAATGGCGGACGAAGAATTACCTAAAGGATGGGAGAAACGGATGAGCCGTTCGACAGGTAGTGTTAAAGTATTTTATCCATGAATATTGTTATTATTAGTTATAAACAATCCCACTGACTTGTGACTACAAGCCGTCTGTTCTTAAATAATATTGAAGTAGGACAATGTAGACTAAATTATTATTTGTATTATATATTAATTATTTATTAGTAATAATACTAGTAGTAAATAATAATTAATATATTAAAACTAATAATATTAATACTATTAGTATTACTATTAGAAATATTACTAATAGTATTACTATTGCTTAGTATTAGTATACTATTTGTGTATTAGTAAGGCTAATAGCATTGCTTTACTTTAGTACTGATGTCAGTTCACAGTCGTAAAAACCTAGGCTACAGTATATGACATTTTTTCAATATACTGTTACCACTAGTAGTAGTACTAGTACTTATGAAGGTTTAATTAATTGGTAACGTTAGCCAGTATACCAATCATCATTATTATAGTACGTAATGTAGACAGTGTTTTTCCCAGGAATTGAAATTAGAGGGGGTTATAGAATAAAATATTAATAATGTTTATTAACAGGAAAATTTTTATTTTCTTGTAATGATTTAGTAGGCATTAAAACTAGTTATTCATATTATTAGGGAGGTGGTAGTCACTGGTAGCACTGCCCATCAAGGGGATGGCTTGGATTGTTCACTGAAATGGTATTTTAAATATCACCTCAATAGGTCATCAGAACTTTACAATACCATACAGTGGTTCTTTTTAGTTTTACAAGAGAATGTCTGTAAATATCATACTTATAGCAAAAAGTTTGCATTTCTTGTTCTTCTTTTTTATTACATGTTTACTCAAAACACAAAACAGTGGTGTCAACCAAATTCACTGAGGTGACAGTTTCAAATTGAGTATCTGCTTTTATAAGTATTATTAATAGCTAGTAGTAATTAAAAAAATCATAATTCTAGTGTAAATGATGTTATCAGTAACCCTTGAAGATAGCTTCCTTACATAAATTTGATGTTCATTTAAAAAGCTTAAGTACAGGGTGAAACAGAAATAACCAGCCAGTAAGAGATAAACAATAAATATTACAGTTGGAACCTCATTGTATTTAGAACTTGGTTATAAAGACAACCTTCCTATGTTTATTGAAACACTGCATGAAAAAAAAACAAGTAAAGAAAAATAACTTAAAAAAAAGGAAGTAAATATAGGGATGGCTGATACAGGTTTTTCTTTTGAACTGATGAATACTTGTATAGTGAAGGATATGCTGTATGTACTAGTGATTACTATGCTTATTTGTTATGGAAAATCTTTATTTTTAATACATTTTTATAAAAAAAATGCATATTTTCTGATCATGGATACATATCTTTAGTACTGAGATGTTTATGAAATTATTTGTTATGGAAAATATTTATTTTTAATACATTTTTATAAAAAAAATGCATATTTTCTGATCATGGATACATATCTGTAGTACTGAGATGTTTATGAAAATATGTATTGTGGTATCAGGGTTGTTACAAATAAGGCTGTCAATGCAATTATTATGGTATGCTCATCAGACAGATTAAAATTGTAGTGAGGGGTAGAGGTTTCTTTAATTGTTTCAGGATGGTTTTCTACACTAAATGGTCAATGAGGGAGAGTAACATTTTTAGATTTATCGTTAATTGCTAATGAGGATATCATTGTAAGAGTTGAAGTAGGGTGAATATTTGAGGAGAAATTTTTCAGGTTTGATGCTGAGATTGAATTCAATTTTAGTTCCTAATTTTAGGAAAGTCAATTTTAGGCCATGTGACAAAATTTATCATAGTTAAAAAGATGAAGTAGGACATATTTGGGAAGAATTTTAAAATAAATTCTATGAACTTAAGACAACCAGAGGAAAAGAATAACAGCTTATTAAAGGCATAAAGAAATGTATTGGGAATAAATGTCATAATTAAGAAGCTTAAGAAAATTTAGTGGCAATATCTCAAATACTTTGATAGTTGGAATAATTGGAAAACCTAATTTTGATTCAACTAATCATCTTGCTTATTTTTGTGATAATTGGTTTAATCATAATTTCAAATAATCTATTGTTGGAATAATCGAAAAAAATGATCAGAAACACAAATTTTAATTAAACAATTAGTTTACATGACAATAATTGATTATGTTGCCCAGCTATAGTAACGAATTGTATCAAAATTTCATCCACCATAAATTTCTGGGTAAATAAAAGTGTAACATTAAAATTGATATGTGAATTGAAAAATACTAGTGTAACAACAAATATGCTTTTGTTTTGTATTAATATTCTTTCTAGGTCAGCCTTATTACCTGAATATGTTTACCAAAGAAAGTCAATGGGAAAGACCAACTAAACCAGCAGAACCTCCTCCACCTACTAGTGGGGATCATTTGGAGCAGGTGCGTTGTAGTCACCTTCTGGTGAAACACAGAGAGTCTCGTAGGCCATCATCTTGGCGTGAGGAAAATATTACTCGAAGTAAAGATGACGCCCTGGAACTTATCAAAGGTATTGAACAGATATAGTACAAAGAGATATTGATGTTATGCTACAGTATTGAAATATAAAACTTTTAGATGGTAAATGATTTGTTATGTGTGTTTATGCTTCTGTACGCCTTCACTAAGAAGGGGTATGTTATGATTCGGTTAGGATAATGTAATAAACTTTAAGTCATATGTGATAGTTATAAGACTGTTTCAAGCTGTTTGCTCTGATCATATGAAAATAACTATTATATGTCAGCAGACAACATAGAGAAACTCATCTCTTGACATGTCGTTTTAAGGGTATTTTAGCATCATAGATATAGTAGAGTTTTCATTTTAATGGATTGCTCCTGTCCATTTCCAGAGTGTGAAAAGGTTTCGGTTTCTATAGAAGCGAAAATTTTTTACCACTCTGCTAGAAACAGTCTATTAAATCCAAAACTGTGTTATCTCTTGACAGTCAAGATAAAATATAGAGATGATTCTTTCTTTACCGGGGGTGGCCAACCTTTTTAGCAGCTGTACCAAATTTAGGTTCTGAATTTCGATAAAGGTGCCAATGACCCAAAATAAGCAATCTAAAGTCTATAGGAATGGGGAGGGGGTTTCTATGAACCAAGTTAAAAGGCATTAGAAATACAATAATATAGCATGTATTGTAAGAACATTTAGTGCTTATGTGGAAATTCTGAACAAAATTTTATGCTATGTGCCACAACATGATATTTACGAATGACCGGTGTGCTTCGTGCTTTTACCTCACGTTGGAAGCGTGTGCTCATGAAAGTGTTGGAAAAAATATATTAGTGTTTTGTTGTGATACATAGGTAAATTTTTCTTTTAACACGTTCACTGCCATGTGCCCCACCAGTGGGTCACAAACGACTTTTAGTTATGGACCACGTGACACACCAGTGGGTCACAGACAGTTATGTTTCAAAGCCAAATTTCTCTTGTAGCATCTGAGTTTACGATACTGTGACTGCTCCTTGGCACCTCTTGAATGTTTAATTTTTTTATACATAATTATTATGCGGCAGCAAACGTGTTAAGATACAAATAAATATGTAGTATTTTATACTATCACACCAACAAAGTAAAACATGAAGAATCTAAGTTTTAAATGGACAGCAACTGCCTGTTGTAGAAAGGGTTAATGAGAAATTTCACACGTAGATAGATGTAGAGTTTCTATTTAAAATACAACTCTTTTGGTAGATTACAGAGAACAGATTGTGTCTGGGAAAGCTATGTTTGAAGAACTTGCCTCCAAGTTTAGTGACTGTAGCTCAGCTAAACGAGGTGGAGATTTGGGAGTTTTTGGTCGAGGTGCAATGCAGAAACCGTTCGAAGATGCTTCTTTTGCTTTGAAGGTTGGGGAACTTAGCCAGCCAGTATACACAGATTCTGGGATTCACATCATTCTCCGAACTGCTTAGTGGTGAGAAAGAATTGTATGAAACAATGTCTATAAAAGACATTTAGTATACTGATTTCTGTTTGTGTGGCATGCCATTTTTTTTCATGCTGTTTAACTAGTTGTTGCATACTTGTTTACTGTTCATTTCTTTCTAAACATTTATTTAAAGTCAGTTGAGATCTTTCATAAAATAACCTTCACTTTAAAAATCCTTCATGTGAACTTATAGACATTTAGCAAAATGTTACGAAGCTTCAACTACTCATAAATGTAGTAAATGGTTGAGTTTTCTTGTATCTCAATGTATGTAATGAAAATATTGATCAGTTTATTGCACTGTAATCTGTCTGATATGTTTTTCTTATCAGTGAGTATTGATAATATGACTAATTGAAGTTTTATACTTCTTTGATATTTTAATGTTGTAATTTTAATGGGTATTCTTAACTGCAGATTTAAAATTCTTATGCTTTGTACTTTGTAAGCACTATGATTATGAATAGGTAAACAAGTTATGGCAGCTAAAACATAATGTTCCTTTTTTTATTGATAAAATTATTATTTGATAAAACATGGACCACTTGTGTGTCAGTAGCAGTTATAATATATTTAAGATTAGAATTTGAAAATGTTACTTTCTTAAGCAATAAATCCAGATTCGGTAACGTTCACGTATGTACCTTTTTCTTTTCATGTGGCAAATAAAGTATGTTTTGGTATTGTTACAAACAGCTAAACTTCGATATCCTCATATTTCAAAACTGCTGTTAACATGTAATGAATTGTTAGAAAAAATAATTACGTTTTGAATTAAATTGTGATTCACTTAACTCCATAAAATGTAACTTCAGAACAAAACTAAAACCAAAGTATGATTACACAAAATGAGGGGAGAGTTTTGTATGAATACTACATATATATAAATAGAAGCAGCCTTATTCGCTTACATTAATGCAGGTATACCTACATGGAATTATTTCTGAATATTATTAAATTAGGGCTTTTTTTTTAAACTGTTAATAATCTTGGCAGTCAGTCAGAAAGTTCATTAAGAATCACACGTTTAGGTCCACATTTCAGGTTAGTTTTATTGGAACCATACGTGTATATAGGCACACACGTGAAGATAAATATTATTTAGTTCACTCAGGGTTTCATGTAAATTTTAAAAATGGTATGTTTTTTTCTTGATGATCATTATTTCTGGAAAACAATTTGACTGATCAATTTGTCACAAGTACAGTATGTGTGGAATATTTTGAATGAATGTATTAGACTAGATTAAGTCCAAATTAAAATGATACACAGACATTAACACTCAGTTAAGACAGTAATAAGAATTGGGAAAACTTTTTACAGCTGAGTCCATCCTAGGGTAAAAGACTAGTGTGAATAATTTCTAATTCATTACATTCTCACTATGATTCACACATTTTTGATGAGCCTTGCAGGTTAGCCAAGATATTCCACACACACCTTGTATATGGGAAACTACTATAGAACACAATTTTTATCTCAAGTAATGCTATAATATTATAAAAAAGTAATTTACAGTTTATTATCTCAAAGCTTTTGTAGGTAAAATATTGGCAGAAAGTAAGGACAATTGTATTAATATTTTTGTGTAATTTGAAAAGTGAGAGTAAAATATTAAAACTTCTGAAACTTTTTTTTAATGACTTGATTTTAAGTTTGGACCAACAGATATTCTTCTAGATACTTTTGTTTCAGTGGATCTTTAGGCAGAGTAGATATAGTAAGTTTGAGAATTTTAATGGACTGCAACTGCCTGTGGAAAGAAAAGGAGATGACATTTCAGCTTCTATATCAAGACCTTTTCCATACTGAAGAAACGTACATGTAGAAGCTGTAATGTCGTCTCCTTTTCTTTTAATAAGCAGTTGCTGTCCATTAAATTTCTCAAAACATCTAGATATCTTGTTTACAAAAAAAAAAACCTTTACACTTAGATATTTGCATTTTGTTCTCTGTTACCATAACATTGATGACATTATGAACTTGCCTCCTACATTTTTACTGTGGAAGTGAATCTAGTGATAAAAGCTAAAATAAACCTGACCTAGCGAAATATCAGAATAACTTAACAACGAGATAATCGAATTTGTAGTCTCAAACAGTGGAAAGCAAAATGCAGTTTACCTTCACACCTAATAAGATACGAGACCATTAGTTCTTAAAAGAACGGCATAATAATGAATAAATGAGAGAAGAATTAACAAAGTATAAATCCGACTAGTTTTAACAGGCATCTTATGCTGATGTGTTATTCTTTTTTTTTTTATTAATTCTCTCAAGTGCTTTTCCTTCTTTAAGCTATTAATCCTAATTTATTTATCAACGACAAATTCTTGTGGATTTATGAGCTTGAATATTCCAGGTTTTCTTTCTGGTTAGGTGATGTGTTTTTCTACAATGGCCATTTGACCAGACCAATGCTTCTTTGTAGAGCTCACGTCCCGGGCACATATTTGGATGTATATTGTAATAGTAGACTCCAAGTTTTCCGAGTATGTTGCTTGTATATTTATGATTAGGTGTGTTAAATGCTGTTACTTAATTTCAAAATGTAAGTTGTGATGTTAATATCTAAATGCACATGTTGAGGGATTTGTGAAGTTACTGAAACAGAATATTGATATTATCACTGGCAGAAAAGTAGGTTTCTTTATGTTGCATACATATATTAGAGAAGACTTGTGCAGTGTTGTCATGTTGATTTTTGAACACTAATACATGAAACAATTTCATTTCGTAGAAGCATCCTAATAATAAAGTAACACATCAACTTGACAAATTTATTATTAAATTGTATGGATCATTAATGATGTAAGTGTATCTGACTGTTTATTTGTCAGAAATTCTATTAATAATGTATAACACCAGTTGTTTCTTTGGTTTAGTTGATATGTTTGACCATTTGGCTCATTTCTGTAGATCCAGTTAATGTTGTATAGGCCAACCCATTCATTGTTTCCAATTCAGTTAACAATGTATTGACTAACTTTTTCTTTGTTTCCAACCCAGTTAAGAATGTTCTTAACTGGATTGGAAACAAAGAAAAAGTTAGCTAATAGGATTGGAAACAATGAAAGAGTTGGCCAATACAAATGAAAGAGTTGTCCAATACATCTTTAACTCTACATCGTTAACTAGATTGTAAACTTGGCTAACTTTTTCTTTGTTT
>NW_013666224.1:252521-256304 GCF_000517525.1 Limulus polyphemus
CTTTGTTTCCAATCCAGTTAAAGATGTATTGGCCAACTCTTTCTTTGTTTCCAATCCAGTTAAAGATGTATTGGCCAACTCTTTCATTGTTTCCAATCCAGTTAAGAATGTATTGGCCAACTCTTTCATTGTTTCCAATTCAGTTAACAATGTATTGACTAACTTTTTCTTTGTTTCCAACCCAGTTAAGAATGTATTAGCTAACTTTTTCTTTGTTTCCAATCCAGTTAAGAATGTATTGGCCAACTCTTTCATTGTTTCCAATCCAGTTAAAGATGTATTGGACAACTCTTTCATTGTTTCTAATCCAGTTAAGAATGTATTGGCCAACTCTTTCTTTGTTTCCAATCCAGTTAAAGATGTATTGGACAACTCTTTCATTGTTTACAATCCAGTTAATAATGTATCTCAACAGTTGTTTCAGTCCAATTATTTGAGTTGTCATTTCATTTATGTATTCCCTCTTGATATATATACCAACAATTTTCAAAACTTGGTTAATTATCTATATGTATTTGAATGTTTTATCAGTGTTATAGTGCCAGCTAATGATGCATATAAACAGTTCTCATTTTTTTACTAAATTATTAGTATTTATAAATATAGACCAATGGTTTTGGTGCTAGAAAGCCAGTATATCAACAGCTTTCAGTGCTACTGTGTATATCTGATCACAAGAAAGGAGTGAAATGTATATGAACATATTAACCATAAAGTATGCCAAACTTCTGTTATGAAAAGAAAATCCTTCTAATTATAAAGTTCACATTTCTGAAGAGATTAAAATCTTGATAGTTTTAACAAGTTATGAAAGGGAATGTATATATACACACAATTATAATAATTGTTATAGAACATTTTAACTTATTTCATATTTATATTCGGTTCTAAAGGTCTTTTGTGTATCTAGTTTTACTGAAGAAAATTAATTTGGTTCTTAAATTTTTTACTTTCAAGAATTATAGGGTAGGATAAAAAAATGAACTGCAAATATATGTTATTGTTTGGTTATCAAAGTTAAAGATAGATGATCTATTGACTGTTATGAAATTGTTATTTCTTTTAAGAAAAATTCCTATTGGCTGAAGTCATTTCAACAAAATGTTCAGAAATGACATCATTACAATGCAGATAAAGTTGTTTATATGGTAACCTTGAAAAAATTAAATTTCCATACAGCTGTGCTATAATAAAGTGTATAAGTTTACTTCAGTATATATCTAACATTAAAAATGTTTGTTTTTACAATAATGAAATATTCACAAGTGAAGACTAACGTAAATTTTAAAAGAATTAGTTTCAGGCACCGTAGTAAAATTACTTTTGGCACACAAGTTTGTTTTGTTATTTGAGGCTGAAATTTTGTAGGATGTTAGACCTATTTAATGAAATGACAAAGTAAATGTGTAAACACTAGTGCTGACTTACTGTAATAAACAAGCATACGAGCTGATGTACTTGTGGCATGTAGATACTGTGCATGGCAGGATTAAACATATTGGGTAAACGTGCTATATTTGTTACTTCTGAATTCAAAGCTACAAATCCAAAGGTGGCAGAAGAAACAATGTAACTGAGATAGTAGTTATGAGGACATAAATCTATTCCAAGTAGTCCTAGCACTGAGGGTGTGTAATAGAAAAAAATCAAACAAATGTGGATATATTGGGCTGTGATGACATAAAAATGTTTTTCGTATCTACGATACTGCTGAAACTAAGCTTTTGCACTTGTGGAAAATTTGTCCTTTGATCATGTCATACAGGAAAAAGAATACTTGTTAATTTTAGTATTTATAATTGTTTAACTTCGATATGTAGTTTTTCCACAATACAAACAAGTCTTTGAATTAAAACTGTTGTAGTGATAATTTCCCCTTATATTGCATGTTTGAAAATTGAACTAGCAACTGTAAAGCTTGCAAATTGATGTACTTATGTCTTAACTAAGCAAATTTAAGCATACATTTTTAACTATAAACTCTGTATTTGGATCTCATTATAAAGTAGAAACTATTTAAACCATACAGATATAATAAGTCTGCACTAGAGGAGTGACTAATAGTTTATATAAAAATTCCTCTTCTGAGATCTGTTTAACCTTCAGTTGCAACAACAGTGTATTCTGTATTGAAAATAACAGAAACTTTGATTCACTACATACGAGAATTGAGCCAATGATGCTTCTGTTTGGTTCCTTTGCTCAATGGAGGGAGTAGGAATTTATTGAGATGATAAAACTTGAGGATCATTCTAACAAAATGTCACTTGGAAAGCTTAACAAATTTTTAAAGGTAGTACTGAAGTTAAAGCTGAAAATATGTGTTCTAGCAGCGAGGGCACTCGAGTGCCGATTAATTGTAGTCTAATTACTTTATATTTTAGTTTTTGGGTGTATTGATTTTTAACATTAAGTATTTTCTAGTCAGTTTGTTCTGAAGTGTCCTCAGTAACATGTGTTACTTTTAAATTGTTGTAGACCTGATCTGTTTAGTTATCCTGTTTTTGATCAAAGTTTTAATAATGTTCATGTCTTACTGTAATGGAAATATAGGCAGCATGGACATTATGCTCTTTCATTTCAACCTTTGTTTCATTATTATCAAAGTGTGAAAGTAAATAACTTTGTAATTTTTAAAATTCTTGACTCTCCAAACCATTGTAACCAAGATTTGAATCACAGGACAGCTATTAAAAAAATCAATTATCTGAATGACTGGAATAAATAAATCCGTTCTGTGTAGATATGGAATATACTGGTTTAAAAATTGTAAGGTCCCTGTTAAAGTACAGAAGGTAGCAGCTGTTATGAGAGTAGTTTTTAATAAAAGGTTCATACATTGTCATAGTAAAAACAGAGAAGCCCTTTAAATGCTGTTTTCATTATGGTTTTAGTGCAAGTTAATTAGTGTTTATCATCTATGACTGGAGATGATAAATTTAAACATGAACAGTTCTATATTGTTGAATAAAAATTAACCAGTATCTTAAAATTAGTGTGGCAGTTTTACAATCAGTTACTAGCTCCATGTTTTTTTGCATCTCATGTTGCCATTATAAAATGTTTATCTATAATTAGCGATAAATATATTTAAACTAACATGAACAGTTCTATATGGTTGAATTAAAACTAACCAGAAACTTGCAAGTTAGTGTAACACTTTTACAGTCAGTTACTAGCTCTGTTGTTGTTAAAAAGTTTTTATTTTCTTCTGTAGGAACAAATAATAATATTCCTGATTAACAGATTGAATAAAATCAAAATTGCTTGTGATGATTTGTCTGTATCTAATTTCTTGCACAGTAAGCATGAAAAAGGATTAAATCTAACACTTTATGGTTGTTTATCAGCATAGCTAAATGCTGGTCATATAACTTTTGCATAGTCACATATCAGTGGTTTTGCAAAGTACATGCTGGTGACATATTAACTGTTTTACATAGTTACATATTGGTCACATATCAATGGTTTTGCTTAATACATGCTGGTCATATATTACCTGTTTTGCAGTAGTCACATATCAGCTGTTTTGCTTAGCTACATGCTGGTCACATATCAGCTATTTCATGTAGTTACATGCTGGTCATATATTACCTGTTTTGCAGTAGTCACATATCAGCTAGTTTTGCTATAGCTGCATGCTGGTCACATATCAGCTATTTCATATAGTTACATGCTGGTCACATATCAGCTATTTCATATAGTTACATGCTGGTCACATATCAGCTATTTCATATAGTTACATGCTGGTCACATATCAGCTATTTCATATAGTTACATGCT
>NW_013666224.1:257304-283605 GCF_000517525.1 Limulus polyphemus
TGCTGGTCACACAATACATGCGCATACATTTGCCTATAATGATGCACTTTTATGTTTTTATGTTGTAATTAGAACATAAACAGCAAACATTTTTAACTTTAAAATGATTACATTTTTATTAAACGAAAATTATATTTTTTAATTATCTAAGCAGGTAAAAAACAGGTCTAAATTATATATATAATTAAGCACTTTCCATAGTTCCCATGCATGCTGGTTTTTTCCGAGGCCTGAAAATTTTGGCTTTTCAGCACCTACTAGGACTCGTATGAGCCTCGTTTTCCACCAGTGTCCATCTATAGTGGAAGGGCTATAGAATGTTTGGATATCCTAAGGTTAATCTTGCCGTTCTTCACAGAAATTTGTTACAGTGGAAACTGCAGTGTCAAGTGATAGTACTTATTCATAGCCATCAAATTAGCATGATCAACGATGGAGGAATAAACAAAGGGCAGTATGTGACCTAGAACATTGTTTTTATGAAATGCAATCAACCCACAATTTTACACAGCATAAACATTAAGACCATCTTTTTAAATAAAATTAGTTTTATACTCCTAAACTGACATGGTATTTGAAGATAAATCAAAAACCTCAACTAGGCCATAAAGTTGTCAATTGTAAGTCTATTCATTACATGAGTTAAAGTGTTTAGTTTCAGACTTTTTTAACATAAAGTCCAGAGTTTGTTAGAGACCTTTCCAAGCACCAAAGTAATTGTATGCATTAAAAACTTAACCTTATTGAAAAAGAAATTGCCTTTAAGCTTAACAAACAAAAACGTTCATATAATAATTAAAACTTTCTTTTTTGTAATAAAATGTCGGATATTATAGACCAAATTATAACTAATTTTGTCAATTATTTTTTTACACCCAATACTGTATTTTTTTATATATAGAAGTTAGTTTTGTAACAATAACTTCACAAGGAAAGTTGGAGGTGGTAAATATGCCATAATGCCATTAATTCAATACGTCTGTTGTAGTCCTACTCCATTAATAATCTCACAAAACCAACTGGCATTAAATATCTGACATGGAAATTCTGATTTGTTTGGCCCTAACAGTAAATTATTCACATGTAGGCCTAAGCCTACCACAAATGTTAATTTTTTTTTTTAGTTATTACTGTAAATACCAGTTGCTGTCTTTTCTTCCTAATTATTGTCATAAGAGATATTACGCATTAGAGAGCCAATTTGCATTGAAAATGCACAATTCCATTGTGGTCTATTTATTTAAGTCCCACTTAGTTTGAACATGACATTTGAAGTTTCAGCCATATTGAATTATTCATGTGGTTAGGACTGGTATAGTGTGTTTTAAGTGAGTATTAAGTTTTCAAATAGTTGTCCCAACCAAAACTTATATGAGTTTTGGGCAAGTTTAGGCTTAAAAAGAATCTGGTTATAAAATTTTAACTTTTCTAACCAAGAGATTTTTTTTCTGAATTTTTGTAAGCTTACGCAAGAATATGTTTCCTGTTGGTTATAATTAACAAACCTAAGATAATTCATGTTGTTCATACGACAAAGTAAAATGATAACTACTAGTTACAAGCAAAATCCATTATTCATAAAAGGAACATCTCCTTTGCCATAAATCTCTCAAAATTTGGAAAAATATATATATAGTTTTTATTTAAAAGTCTTTCAATTTGTAATTAAGAAATATGTCATTAAACCAAATTGTAATGATTTTGCTTAACATTGTTGAAATGATGTTTCATAGCCGACCTAAAGATATCACTTCTAAATCTTTCAAGAATACTCTTATCATAATATTGTATCTGATTTGGTCACTTGCCATGTAACTCATAAATTGTCACCCCTTCCTGCTATCATTTTTCTGCATCTCACAATGACAATTACAACAAAAAATTTAATACCATTTAAAATTAGCTAATTAGTATTAACTTGCTATAAAATTATGTACAGAATACTGTTTCAAAATTTGTAAACTAAAATCATCTTTGGTGTGCATATGCTGACATATGGACTACCTTTTTACGTGTGTGTATTCCGTCTGTTGGAAAAATGCTGAGGGAATTGTGCTTCGGAAAGAGGCCGTACTCTCTTGTGAATGGTGATTTAAATTGTAATTTAAATGAATGTAGAAATGCCTGGACTGTACAGTTTTTTGTTTTTATTTGCCCCAATGCTGCCTCTATTAATCCCAATTGTGTGGTCCTGGAAAGTGTATGAAGCCTGCTTCCAAGAAAACATTTCAATATGCCAAAGGTAAAAAATTCCATTGAAGTTGCATTGCAGGATTTGGTGATATACAGGTGAATGAGGTTGCTGTTATTTCAGTGTCATTGACTATCTTGTGAAAGCTGACGTTGATTTTGAAGTGCGCTACATCTAGAACCTTTTGAGGCTTCATCAGCTTCAAATTCTTGCTTATTATATTGCTAACCACAACAGAAGATATGTCCTGCTTTAACACATTAGCATTTTAAGTTCTTTATTACAGCTACAGTCTTCTTGTTACGGTTTAGGGCATTGCTCCAGATTGGCTTAAGGTGTGGTTTCGAGGTCTTTTGCTGTCGTACTCATTTACTGCTTGAGTTTCACAACTTCCATGGAAAACAAGGAAACTTCCTTCTTCAAAATATTACTTCCTTTGGCTTAACAATCACACTACACGAATATCATACATAGAAAGGGTTCTGACATGGCTTAACAATCACACTACACGAATATCATACATAGAAAGGGTTTTGACATGGCTTAACAATCACACTACATGAATATCATACATAGAAAGGGTTTTGACATGGCTTAACAATCACACTACACGAATATCATACATAGAAAGGGTTCTGACATGGCTTAACAATCACACTACACGAATATCATACATAGAAAGGGTTTTGACATGGCTTAACAATCACACTACACGAATATCATACATAGAAAGGGTTTTGACATGGCTTAACAATCACACTACACGAATATCATACATAGAAAGGGTTCTGAAACAGCCATGGAAGAAAATACCTTTTTATGATGTGTTAGCTGACCTACATTATTTTTACAGTGAGGTTCTTCATATTTAATATTTATCATAAGTTAAAGGTTGTTAATCCTCCAAGTTTTTAAAATACATCAGTAAGGTTCATAATTGCCACAGCAATTATGTAGATTTGTGTCACATCATAGTGATTTCATGTTAATACAGAGTAAAATCCATTACAGAAACACGATACAATATATGTCTAGACTCATAATCATTATGTACATTTGTGTTACATAATAGTGATTTCATGTTAATACAGAGTAAAATCCATTACAGAAACACGATACAATATATGTCTAGACTCATAATCATTATGTACATTTGTGTCACATAATAGTGATTTCACGTTAATACAGAGTAAAATCCATTACAGAAACACGATACAATATATGTCTAGACTCATAATCATTATGTAGATTTGTGTCACATAATAGTGATTTCACGTTAACACAAAACATGCTTGCCTTTTCAGCTGTGGGAGCATTATAATGTGATGGTCAGTCCCACTATTCGTTGTTAAAAGAATTGGCAGTGGGTGGTGTTGACTACATGCCTTCCTTCTAGCATATCCTGCTAAATTAGGAATAGCTAGTGCAAATAGCCCTTGTGAAGCTTTGTGCAAAATTACAAAGCAAATTTTGTGATTTAAATAGCTACTCAATGCTGGTTATTAACTATCACTGAATAATGTTGGTTTTTAGCATAATTATTTATAGTGTCTTTAGTTTCTTACTTTAAATTAGGATCTGATGTATCAAGTGTTCAAAGACATTAGAAAAAAAAGAGTAATAAAAGTACTTTGACAAGATAATGGAAATATTTCCACTATTCATTCAAGTCTGCTTTAAGTTAAATGAGTAGATAAGTATAAAAATTATTTCTGTGATATTGTAATAAAGTTGAAAATGGTAATATTTGTAGCCAAGACAATGAGGAAGAAAATTCTAGCAACTCTAGTAATAGTATGTACACTTCCTCCAAATCTTTATACTTTAGTTGTGTGTCTAGTGTCAGAGGTAAAAATAATAGAGAGAGAGTAATAGTTGGAAATAAGAAGGTCAAACCTACTTTCAACAGCCTTAATAAAATAAGATTGTTTTTTTGTATTCGACTAGGGAGTGTAATTTTTTTGATACCTTAACAGTAAAAATACACTGAAAATTTAAGTGGATTAAGAATAAAATGGACAAAACTTATATTTAATAGATATGAAACCTTGAAAATGATTGGTTTTGTAAGTTTTTAAACTATAACATATCACTTTTTCACAAAGTGATTCTACAATCACGGCGTTTAAGCTGTGGAACTTTATATTCATAACAAATATTTTATTTCAATGTTTCAGGACTAATAAAAGATTTATAAGTGAAATATAGCTATCTGAAACTTAGAAAGTATACATAAATATAGTTCTTGAAATTTGTTTAATGTAGGATACATAAATAATGAAAAAGAAAGAACTGTTACATCAATTTAGTTTTGAAGAGTAGTGTATATTTGTACTTGGAAAATACCAGGCTAACAAAGTGATTTCAGGTCAGGATTCCACATGTTTAATGTTGGTTATAATATTGGCAATAAGTTGCCAATGGTGACTAATAATCAGAAAGTGGAGTACTTGTACCAAAGTAACCACATTCAAGAAAATCCTCTATGGTACGTTGCCACTATTGAGTTCTTGGAAAACGGACTGGAAGGTTAAACCAATGTATGAAGTTTTATATTTCAACTAATATTGAAGAGAATAATGAATTGTTGGGTTTATATGATGAAATGATACAAAATTTGTTAACTTAGTTATTCTAAGACAACGACATTTAGAAAATTTCTGTCGGAAACATTAAAAAAAGGATATTGAAGACAAAATTGAATGTATATACACTGAATTCTGCATTTCGGATCTATTTAAAAAGTTAAAAAATTTTATAAATGAAGTTTATGCTTATAAAATATTTACAAATAGAAGGTGAGAGATTCACATTTTCAAAATCAATATTGCAAGTCTAATTAAAAAAACATGCTTAGCAATGTGATGTCTTTCATGAGTCTGGTTAAATTAAATCTAAAGTTGAAGGGCATAGCAACTATCCACTGTAGAATAGGAAACATTAGAACAAGAGAACACATGCTACAATTTAAGAAAACAAACTCTTTATTTAGTTTATAAGGTGACATTTTCTATAGTACTAGAGCCAAGTCACAATAGTAGGAAATTTAATATATTAGAATTAAAATAGGAATGTTGGAATTTAAGAAAACAAACTTCTATTCAATTTTAGAAAGTGACATTTTTTCTATAGTACTAGAGTAAATAGATAACACATTCACAAGGGTAAAATGACTTACTATATGTCAAATGACATAGCTAAATTGAAAGAAATCACTACACACAATCTTATTAGCAACACTTGAAAGTTAATAAGCCTAACTCTCATAAATCTTCTAAATAAAAAAATTATTTGTGAAATGTGCTGTCCTTTATTAATGCTTAGGAAAGTAAGTATTATGAGAAAAAAAAACAAGATTAAGTAGAATAATAAAAAAAAAGAAAGCATTGCATTATTTATGAGGACTATTTCATTCTTTTATTGAAATGTGGTGGAACACAAAATGGAGTCCAAAAAATGGATCACAAATTTATGTTAATTTTTAAAGGTCTGCTACGCCGTTTTGTGTATAATGATTTGGAATGCTAATGAACATTTTAACACTGCACAAGTTCGGCTGGTTTACTAAAACAGTAATATATGTGTGAGAAGTGAGGGCATTCCAACATCATTATTACAACTAAAATTGAAATAACAGTATGATATTTACCAAGTTCACTTAATCCTGAAGATGACACGACACCAATTTGTAATGACTTATAACGTTCTTAAATAAACTTGTATAAATTCAGTCTACTTGCATTATTAATTTTTTTAATCTTTTCCCTAGATGTAAACTGAGATATTACAGAAATGGAAACTAAGTACAGTTTAGGGCACAACTGATGAGCACCTATTAAAACAGTTGGTGGCTGAATTAGATATTATCATAGTGTTAAGATAAAGAACAGTTACTTTGAACACATTTCAGTTCTTAGTCATAACTATAAGTGTTAATACTTAAAACTTTTCACATACAGTTTTGTACACACGTGATGGAACATTCTTACCTAGAAAACTTAAAAAACTACATCCGAGTCCTACTGGGAGTGAAGATAATATTTGTAGTGCAAAAAAGTAAAAAAAAATATATCCAGAGTAAAGATATAACAAGGTTGACCACAGTTATATTCAAAGGAAAGATATTACGAAGCTGATCATAGTTACATCCAGAGGAAAGATATTACGAAGTTGACCATAGTTACGTCCAGAGGAAAGATATTACGAGGTTGACCATAGTTACGTCCAGAGGAAAGATATTACAAGGTTGACCATAGTTACGTCCAGGGGAAAGATATTACAAGGTTGACCATAGTTATGTCCAGAGGAACAAGGTTGACCATAGTTACATCCAGAGGAAAGATATTACAAGGTTGACCATAGTTACGTCCAGAGGAACAAGGTTGACCATAGTTACATCCAGAGGAAAGATATTACAAGGTTGACCATAGTTACATCCAGAGGAAAGATATTACGAGGTTGACCATAGTTATGTCCAAAGAAAGATACTACAAGGTTTACCATAGTCATGACTATGGTCTTTGTATGTTTCTTATCCTAATTTTCACAGCTGTTCTAAAAGTAATTAAATGGCTATTACTAAATTGAGTTTTCTGCATTCCAGTATAAACTGTCATTGTGTTGCACTCATGATAATATAAAAAACAAGTACGTAATTTATAAATACCTAATTTGCATTGTCAGAAAACAAACAGAGTAGAGTAATACATATGTTTTTGAAAAACCTGGTGAAAATTTACATTTATGCTCATAACTTGTACATCTACTAAATCAGCTCAATCAGTTTTAAAATTTTTAGACACAAATCATGTGACCAAGTAACACTGTAAAAGGTTGGATTTGACTTTTTTATGAAAAACTAACTGAAAATATTGTGCTATGTGTACATATAGGAAATAAATTCTGAATAGTTCTGCTTGAATGATAATATCTGATATTCCTACTTTCTTTTTCTCTTATTTATAATATTTTTGATTTATATGTAAAGTAACATTACTTTCATATTAATAGTACTGCAACTGGTACTAGGATGGCTCTTACGTATGTCAACATATTTTATGGCCATATTGAAAGTCAGTTCTTCAAGCAAAGCCCTGTGAAACGCTGTTAATTTTCATTTGGACAGCCAGTTCTGAATCAATGTTTTCTTAGGCTAACACCTTTCACAAGATAATCAAGTTTACTCTTGATTATTCCCCTACCCAAATTAACTTTCTTGACGTTACTATCTCTTTAAATGATGGCCCTTTACACACTGACTTGTACAGAAAACCTAATGACAGACAACAGTATCTTTACCACAAAAACTACCACCCCATCCTCATGAAACATAATAGATATTATCTACAGTCACGTACTTCGAATCAAGAAAATCTCTACTGATGAAACAAGTTACAGAAAAAAAACACCGTGAATCTAAATCAAACCATGTCATAAAGAAGTTATAATGACACTGAAATTGACTGATTGAAAGAAACTGACAACACTCAATAGAAACTCATCCTTAAACGGTGTAATGCTAAAGAATCAAACAGAACTTTTGTTATTATCTACCACTTTAAACTCAGAAATGTTTCCTGTATTCTGAAAAAATATTTCTATCTACTACAGCTGAATGATCACCTAACACATATTTTTCTTGATGTTCTCATTGTTTTCTTGTGGAGGAATAGATATCTTAAAGATAGTCTTGTTTGTGCACAATGAATTACAACCCACCACATAATGGTTTTCATCAATGTAATAAAGGTCTTTGCCTATCCTTCAAGTTAATAAAAACTGTCCAACAAATATGATCTAAAACCCTTTAAAATTACTTAAAAAATTACCACATTTATCAGTGTATAAGATAATCTTGGATTTTTTTAGCACATTAAGTGTATTTCTTCGAGGATCAGTGCAGAGGATGACCTCTATTGTCAAGTAAGTCTAAGATGTTACTTTTGTAAAGAAACTCTTAAGAAGTTATTTTTAAACTGTGCTAACCTGCACTCTTAGGGTAATCAATACAACCACAAGTGTGTTTTTTTATGCTCTTCAGATGCTACAGACAGCTTAATGCATCATAAGTCACAAACATGTAATAAACAACTTTACAAAGTTTTCATCACAGTCAAACTCCTTTTATATTTGAAAAAAAATACTAAACCTTAAGATATAGTGATCTACTATAAAACATGTTTACAAAATTAATGTACCTTACAGAAACTAACTTTTTTGATATAATATTAGCAATATTTTAGCATGACGGATGAGATCAATACATTTCAAATAAAAAAATGTCCTGATTAATTGTAATTAGCAAGTGAGATAAATAACTTCTAGTTATGAAGAATCGAGACAAATGATACAATTACAAATATGTTATTGTAACACAGTAGGTGGCACGATGTAAATGCACTAACTCAAAAAAGCAAAAGGAACAACGTAGTTTTCGTTAAACATGCTATTAACCGAAGAGTTCTTACTGGAATTATATCTTTGAATCTGTGTATAAGATGATGGGTTAAATAGGCACTGTTTTAAGAGTAAAAAAGTATCGTCTTATACACCGGCAAATATGGTACTTGCACAACACCATCTCATACAGTGTGAAAAATGTAACACTAATATGTAGGACAAAATTAAATTACTCTTGGAGAGCATTTCAACAACCATAAATCTTCAAATAAAAGTCCACTCGTTGTTACAAAGTTAAAAAATAAATAAAACTCAAATAGCTGTGCCTCTGGACTTTTATTTAAGGTATATGGTGGATTTCCTCTACTTACAACAACCATAAATATTCTATAAATACCAAAAAAAAAAGAACTCCATGTTGCCCAACACTTCAAACAACCCAATCATCCTATTAATGATGCGATTCACAAAGGTATTGAAACTAGTTTCAAAACTAAATCTGATACAGAAATGAAAGGAGCCTATTGGATCGCTATTTTAAATACTGTTCAGCCTTATAGAATAACCCTTGATTGTGGAATCAGTGATATTCAACCATTAATTAGTTCTCTGTTTGACAAATTGTTTTTTCTCATTTCACATATGGGTTGTAAGTTCTTTATTTTTTATCCCTAATATTTCTTAACACTTATTACTTATTCATAATAATTTTCCATATTATCTTTAATGTTTTTAGTTCTTTACTCTTAACATTTTCTTGCTAATTGATTTTCATATCTTTATTTTACTTTATCGATACTCAATATAGTTCCCCTTTAACCTACATGTCATTGAGACAAAACCTTTCTAACCTATTTATATCTAACATTCTCATTTTCTGTTGTATTGCACAACAGAAACTAGTCACACCTGCAACATTTTTTTTGGAAGCTAATCAAAACAGTTCCAGGTTGTACTGTGTAACTACGATGTCACTCAATTTTTCTCATACTTTACTTAACGTTGTCATTCCCAGTTTTGCCTTGATGAAAAAAGGTCTACTTGTCCAAAGCAATAGGGTTAAGGAGTGCCTTATTTTTTGTCTTTAATTTGTTTTTTGAATCTGTGTTTTCCCAACATTATGAATGTAAAGTAACATATCAGGTTTGATGCTGTCCACAATGTTTTAGATTCCTTTAACTTAAATTTTTAGAAGCTTTTTAGTTTATGTTAGGTAACATGAGCTATTAACTTAACGAGTTGTAATGCTGCTTTAATTAGTTAGACAATAAAAATTCACATTATACAATAAAACAGAACAAATAGTAGTAAATATTTTCTTTTAGGTCATGTTATGTTTAATGAAGTATTACAAGTTTTAGAGTCATTACTATCAGTTCAATAGAATCACATAAAGGCCTTTACTATTTGTATTAGTTCAATAGAATCACACAAAGGCCTTTACTATTTGTATTAGTTCAATATAATTACACCAAAGTCCTTTACTATTTGTATCAGTTCAACAGAATTACACCAAAGGGTGTGATTCTGTTGAACTGATAAAAATAGTAAAGGACTTTGGTGTGATTTTATTGAACTGATAAAAATAGTAAAGGCCTTTGGTGTGATTCTGTTGAACTGATAAAAATAGTAAAGGACTTTGGTGTGATTCTGTTGAACTAATTAAAATAGTAAAGGACTTTGGTGTGATTCTGTTAAACTGATAAAAATAATAAGGGACTTTGGTGTAATTCTGTTGAACTGATAAAAATAGTAAAGGAGGTTGAACTGGTTAAAATAGTAAAGGATTTTGGTGTAATTCTGTTGAACTGATAAAAATAGTAAAGGACTTTGGTGTGATTCTGTTGAACTGATAAAAATAGTAAAGGACTTTATTTTATGAATACTTAACATTTTACACTTACTGATAAAATAATAAAGTTTATGACAGAAAGTTACCATAAAGGTAAACCAACCTAAATAAGATATATTCTAAAGCCTTGTTGTATTTGTGGCAAAAATATGCATTATTTGGTAAGCTTGAAATTCCTTCAATAAAAGTACAAAATTCACTTTCTGAACACTGCTGACAGTAAAGGAGTTTAACTAATAAGGCCAACCTCTCTTCATTATTAATCATCTTACAGGGATGGGAAAATGGAGGATACTTGCTTTTAAATTCTATTAAAAACCCTATTACATCTATGTTCAATATTATAAGAGCTATTATGTCTTAGAAAAAACCTGTTTCTATATGACTAGAATTTTGAGTAAGTTTTTAATGAATAAAACCTTGAAATACTCTCTTTGGAAGAAAAAAAACAAAACAAATATATTCACTATTTGGGCCAATACTGATTGAGATGTATTTTGGCAAAGATGTTTTTGTTGTTTAGTTTTGGCTTTGTTTTCAAGAAAAGGACCATAGTAATTAGATCAATAATGTTGATCAGTAATTAGAGGAGGAAGAAGAAGAACTAGGTAAAGAGGTCTTTCTAATTACAAAGAAATTAGAAAATGTATGAAAACACAAAATGGTGACGTTTAAACACATCTAAGATTATGTTTTGTTTGAAAGTTTTTTAAACATATTACAACCAAATTACATTTTATCAATCATTTTTCTTAAAGAATTATAATGAATTTTACTTGTTACAGTCTTTATACAAGAGATACTACATTCTTTGTTAAAATATCTCTATAAAATCTATGTTCAAGTAAACCTTATATATATATATAAACAAAAACTTGTACATTAATAATGACTTACTGACAACTGAAAAAAAACAACAAAAAAACCACACACACACACACAACATAAACCTTATATATAAATATGTTCTTAAAGTGTAACAACAGATGCCATATAGTTATATCACAACTATTATAGGTTAGGAACCTAAATAATAAAAATGACTGAAAAGTTGCATATAACACATTATACAACTACAACTTTAAATTAAACAAAACAGCTGAAACAAGAATTTCAAAACGAAAAATCTTATTTTGTGACTAAAGTAACAGAAATAACAAAATTAGATCATGTCCAATTTATAAAAATTCCATACAAGCTTACATTAATATAAAAGAAAGTGCATAAAACTTAACAAATCATAATCACAAGTAGCTTGCATATAAATCTTTGATAAAATAGTTCAAATGGATTGATAAGTTTACAATCGGGTGACAAGAGTATATGCATAACTACAAAAATGAAAGAACAGACTGATTTGTTACATCTTTAACTGAAAAATGTCTGTCAAATCTGTAGTTGATTAATTTAAATGAAAGCATACTTCCTGTGTCCTTGCTTTTTCAAATTTAAACTATTTTGTACATTATATTTCAAGATTCATTTAGGCAGCTGGATAAAAAAAAATATAATAAAACTAACAATGAAAATTTAACAAAGATATAAAACAAACTGCTAGAGTAAATCCATCATTAAATAAACAACACAATTTTAAACTACATACACACTGGCAGGAAACTTTGGAACTTTCTTTTTGAACACTTAAATATTACAAGTAAATTCTAGTAATTTTAGAACCCACTAATTAAACTTGACTAGATTAACCTGGACTAAATTAATCACACTCACTTCCTGTCACGACAGAGATATAAGTGTTTTGATATTAAAGCATATACTGGCCTTGTTCAGATCTTAGTGATTAACTTTCTGCGATGTCAATGTGTTTAACATATTCTTTGGTAGGGTTATAGTTCGCGCCAAGAGTCAAAACATTTAACATAGATGATCGTACATTCTTCATCAGTTCTGGAATGTCTTGAGTTGTCAAACCATCAGTATAGACAGGAGGCAAAATGTTAACCACAACTGTACCTACAGTTGAAAAATACATTGTTATTCAGTGATATGGTAAAAGCTTTATAAATTAAATATATTTTTGAGGAACTGAAATTAACAACTTTCAAAAAACCATAACATCAAATTCAACTAAAAAAAAAAGAGAGAATATTTCAATCTGCAAGGCAAATTTTCAATTCGCAAATACACATCTGTAATTCCAGTCAATTAGATTAAGATAACACATCTCTTGTTTTCTCAAATAAATATTTCAGAGAAGCAATTAATAATTATTAATTAGGCTTTAAGCATTTAAATTCAAGTCAGTTTGCACTAAAGGCCATGATGACAGAAACGGAATAGTTAGACTACAAAAAAAGAATTAAATCCTATATTAAACAGTTAAAAAAAATCTAAGTTCATAAGAATGTTGTTTTGCAGTATCTTATTAAACACAGAATCTTAAATTACTTTTCCTACTGTAAAGGTAATATTTTGATAATTGACACAAGTTTCATACAAGTGGTTTCTATTATACAGAAACTATTATTTCTTTAAAATTGTTTAACTTATTTTTAACTACAGTAATTTATTACTCGAGTCAGGGCATAATTGTGAGTTGTGAATTGAAAAATGTGTTACAAAATTATTATCAGCCTTACTGTGATATAATGTCACACAAAGTCTAAAGGTCACACTTCATTGGCATAAAGCATTATATAACATAATAAGTGACAATTTTAATGCTGGAAAAATCCTAATCAGGAGAATGTGTACTGAAAACCATAATATTAGGGTGTCTGTTTCCACTACACAAAAACTTCACTAACCTCAATCATCTAATAGTTAATTATACATGCAGACAAAAACCAAAAACAATTTCTAAATGTAAAAGAATATTTTAATACTAGTACGTTACTGATTGCACACGAGTTACCTGTGTCAAACTTTTTCTCACAAACTTTGTAGAAGCTCGAGTATGACGAAAAGACAACCGGAATAATTGGAACCTGTTCAAGAGAAAAAAAAAAAAAAAACTTTTGATCGTGTGTATAACCATTTATTGATAGTTCATATGTACACCAAACTTCTGAATTTTGAGGGTAATGTGTATTATCTCTTGAACACATAACAATTAAGTTTTATAATTTTCATGGTTGAAGAACACTAATGTTTGATGAAAGTTTATTAAATACTTAGAAAGAGAACCCTTATGTAATAGCATGTGATATCACTCTAGTTAACTTTTCATACCTGAGCTTGTACAGCAATATGAAACGCTCCTTTTTTGAATGGTAGCAAGGTTGAGTTGTCATTTCTTGTACCTTCAGGGAAAATCCACATTTTCACCTACACATCAGACATATGTTGGATTATGTACACTGGAGAAGGTATAAATCAGAATTCTGAGGAACTCAAAATAATTCTTAATTATGTATACAGGGATGTATACTGTATTTGTAATAATTCTGAAGTATCATACACGAATACTGTGAAACTTAGAAACATTGCACTGCACACTTGTCAGATTCAAGGATGATAAGTAGCAGCACAGAATCATATATTTTGCTGGGTTTTCTTGACAAAAACTTTGAACAAACATATCCTGGCCTCCAGTGTCATCTGACTCGAATTCTTGTGGCCATTTTTCTTTAGAGTTATTCTAATGTAACCCACACACTGTATAGGAGCTTAAGGACGACTTAGAAGTTGTACAGAATTTCCCACTCAACAGTTCAGTGATGTATCCAATGATTCATTACACGACAACACAGAGGACATATTCAGCATGTCATTCACAATTTATTGAATTACCCATGTGTGTAGTGCATTGTTGTCAAATTTTTGTGCCATTAACATGTCATATGACTGTTATTACAAATACAAAGTGAAGCATCTATAAAACAAATTCGACCCGTAATTTAGCTACTTCATTAACTATAAACTTACATTGTTTTCGAGGAGAATCAGACACGATAGACTGTAACAGATTTGAAGCTTTATGAAGTGTAGTAGCAGTTGGCAATTTGTTGCATATCAAGACATGGTCCACTTTTACACTCCACGCAGATGCACTCCATAAAAACTTTGAATCTAACATTATGTGTATCTATAATTATCAATATATATATATATATCCACTGAAACTAATATAATCTGACAATTAAAGCCAGAAGGGCTTGGCTTATGTGACATTTTGAATGTCAAATATGGCAAGAATTGTTATACAAAAGTTATATAATTTCCAACTTATGTTTAATCAAAATAATTACATGCACAGCCCAATACCTGTAAACTTTCACACTAAGAAAAACAGCTTGTAAAGACTAAAATTATATTTGAATTCAAAGTAAGAAAATGTGACTTAGATTTCTTATAAACACATAACACTAAGGTGATACATACATTGATGCATAACGACACACCTACAGATCATTATTGTAATGCATGACTTAGTCATATAAAAATTAAAAATGAAAACCAAGAAATAAGGTCTAATTGCTAGCCAAACTGCTTACTGTCAAAACAACCTAATGTTCATAAAACATGACTTATTTTCACAAATACTGTCAATAATATATATACGTTTATTTCCTTAATTTTTGTACACAATTTCAACCAGTTTCTTCTTACTGTCAATCAAAGTAACTAAAATACTGTAAATAAAATGGAAGAAAATGATCTTATAATTTTTATGACCTGTGTTATGAAATAAAAAAGATGGATGTTCTAATTACTTTGACTATCATAATACATCTGTAGCTTTTTTATAAGGTACATATATAATGAATGAATTGTTTATTGTAATAAGATAAATGTATTCAAACATGTTACTTCATTACACCTAACAGTTAAGGTTTTGTTTTTTAGACCTTAACACTGAACATTTAACTAAGCAGGAAATGTTATTCTCACCCGTTTTTCTTTCACTTCTTTCACTTTTGTGTTAAGTGTGTTACGAGCATCCTCCGAGTTGCAGCGATCAAGAAAAATGAAGCCAGCTAACCAAGATACAATCCCAAATGGACCCGTAAACAGCAACTCCCTCTTCAGGACAGCAATACAAGGACTTAACAGAGGCCAAATGTACATCATGCCTGTAACGTCGGACACTCGAGTTATTTTCAAGTTTCAATTAGAGAAAACAAATAACAAGTTTGCCAATCTTAAGAATCAAATCTTTGAAACTTAACTGTTCAATAATCACCTCAAAAAAACCCTGAAAAGTTTAATTTTAACACAAGTCACACATATAATCCACATATCTTGTAGGCACCGAGCTTATATAACAGCAAAAAAAAAACACACACAAATCAGAAATACACCTGTATTAAGTAAAAATATACACATAGAATTTTATTTTATCAAATAAAACATAAACTCTTAGAAAGAACAAAATGTTTTTAAAGATGAAACACTACACAAAAAATTTCTTTTTCACTGTGGTTTTGTTTTGAGGACAGGAAAATGAGAAGAGTATTTCAGTCTCTGGTTGGGATTCTTCAAATGGACTGGTAACATTAAAGTTCTATGACAGATGTAAGTCATTTGTACAAGATGCAGATATATTTGCTTTGATTACTGCAAAGATTATAACATAAAGTTTTCTGTGTGCCTTACAACACCTAAGGTTGAATATCAATAATAAACTCAATCTTTTGTAAACTATCTGTTTTTCAATCATTTCTATTACAAAATCTCTTTTATGCATATCACACTCACACAGAAAAACCTAATATTATCTGTACTACCCCAGAACTTTAAAAAATTTTGAATTATTTCAGAATGAATTTTATAATTTACTTTTAAAATTAAAGTCTAAATTGGAATACAAAAAAAAGTAATTTTCTTATAAACTTATATGCTAAATTACTACTGAAATTATTTTTTCCACTGTTGTTTCCTTTGCAATCTTTTGGAAACAGTGTTCCTAGTGGTATAGTTTGAGATGCTAGTAGGTTAACCTTCGTCTGGCTTAAGAGATCTTGGGTTCAGTTCATTACCAAGCCAAGTAAGTAATAATAATAAAAAACATTATCAAAGAAGGACTGGTACCCAACATGGAGCCATCCATAACCCTGAAATATAGTCCAAGAATGGGCCTTATGTGTGAGAGGAAGAATGTAGTAATTTGAAAGGTTAAAAATGTTCATTATTAGTTAGTAGTTACTAGTGGGTTAGCCTTTTAGCTCATTTTGCAGAGCACTTGTCCACATCTGGTATGAAAGATGTACTGGATTTGATACCATGCCAAGAAGATAAAAACAAAATCTGATTACTACACTAGTTTATCTCTATTTTTTTAATGTCTTCATTACAATACTTTATTTTTGATGTTTAATGTTTGTTTTCTTTAAAAATTCTAGTAAATTTTATATGTTATATTTATTAGCTTTTTTTTTATATCTTAATGCTCTAGAAGTTGGTTTTTAATAATCTGATTTTACTGAAAAATGGATTTTACTCCATGAAAACAGCAAAAAAAAAGAAGAAAAATAAATTATCAGTGAGAAAGACTAAGAACTATTTTTTGTTTCTGCATATTTTTCATACTTATTTTTGGATTAATTTTGTATACAATCACAGAATATGTACCCAGTATATCCAAAGAGCTTTGGTGATTGCAGACTAGAATACAAGGTTCTTTTGTTTTCAGTCGCTCTTCATTTCGAACTTTCCAGTTGACACCAAACAAGGGGACCACGATATGATGAACCACCCATGAGTTATATCTGCAAAGAGTTAAAATTATTTAGAAGTTTGAAAATAACTCATCAGAAGTTTTGGTCCAATATGAATAAAACCTTTTTTTTTTTATTTTCAAGTATTAGAAATAGAATTACAGAATAGTGTTCAGCCTGTGACTCTTTCACTTGCTTGAAACTTCAAGCTAGGAAACTTAATTCTAATAAGTTATAATGGCTTTTAAAAATATAATAAAAAGTTTTCTGTTTAATACGTCTTTGTGTGTATTATATATATATATTTACTGGCTTTCCACATTCTTGATTCAAAATCACTTAAACTTTTTGAAGATGCTCTATGAATATTCACATTAAATATCACACATGTGCACACACATCTATATCTATCTATCTATATATACTAATATATCTGTACAGCCACATACCATTGAACGTATAATAAAACACCCTTGCATTCTATGAATAGTAATAATCTTTATTTTAATTGAGTCAGACCAGTTTCATGCCGATCTGGATGTTTTGTTACGAACATTTAGTTACTGGACACTTTGTTACCACCACATTGTTGCTAGGACAACTTGTGAACAGTGCATTCTTACTAAATCATTTATGTGACACTGTAATTTTTGTTATGAATACTGATTTTGTGACAGGTAGTTTTTTTTAAAATCTAAAATTGATTGGTGACAACAATAAAAAATGATAATAGATCATAAACTGTATAATCATTTGAGGACCATTCAAAAATTACGTAATGCTATGGGGGTGAGAGGGTCTTTAAGCCTGTATTACCATGTTACATAAAACATTTATTGTAATTTAACAGACTTTGATTTGAATTCAAAATGGCTTTAATAACTTGAACATTTGCAAACATAATACATGTGTCATAGTGTTAAAAAACTTGTAACGAAACCTTTCTTAACAAAGTGATGGTAACTTGGCTGCCATAACGAAATGTCCCAGTCTCATTTCATGACTTATAAGTCATTCTCCAGCATTCTTATAAAAAAAGGAATGTATAGCACCTTAGAGTGCATATCTTATATGTATAACTGCACAGTACTAGTTCATACTTCTCTATAGATCAAAAGTAACTATATCCAAAGTTTTAAGTTCAAGAAGTCCACCCTAAGATGAAATGCTTTACCTCTCCTCCCTACAAAACATCAGTATAATCTTGTGTATATTACACCATACAATTGTATTTAAGAGTAAGAGTGAATGATATATTAGAGATGGGTTCCACTTTAGCAGGTTAGGTATTAGTGTGTTTATAGAAGTTCTAAATATATTCATTAAAGATAATATAAACTAAAAAGGGCTTTGGAAAATAAACAAGTTAAAAGTATAGATATGGCAGTAGGAGTTTAGAAGTAATCTTAAAGACAAATATGCCAAATTTAAGGATAAATAGTGGAGAGAATACACTTAGTTACTATTACTTGTATTATAATGTTAAGTAATATGGAATGAAATAGATGAGCTCAGGGTTTTAGTTGAAATGAACTATGATATAATAGGAATTTCCAAAACTTGGTTAGAGTTGGAGAACACTGATAACAGGAATTATTTTGAAATTTTAGATTATAAGTTATATAAATTTAATAGTGATAGACTTTTGAAAACAAAAAGGAGGATGGCTCTTTATACAAGAGATGAACTGCAGCCTGTTAGGATGGATGACAAAAGAAATAGTAGTCAAGAAGTTGAATCTACATAGGTTACAGTTAGAGGGCTTCAAGGATAAAAATTTATTAATTTGAAACTTTTATAGTCTATCTGATTAAACAAATGAGTTGAAAGAGAAATCATATAATGAGATCAGAGTTGTTAATATTAAGAAAAGTGATGCTATAATTATGGAAAACACAATGATTAGGACAGTATTGGAGTGTGGCCAGTTAATCCATATAATCAATGACCTATGAGCAGTGTTTACATCTATTAGTGTCATGTAAACTAATTAATTAATCAAAATTTGCATTTCCAATTATTTTAACAATCAACTAATCATAATTATATACTGTCTCAAGAAAATAATCCACTATTCAAAATAAAGGTTTATGATTATTACTATTTTCGATTATTCCGGCTATTCAAGTACTTGAAATATTACTATTATATTTTTTTATTATTACACACAAAGCTATATTACGGACTATCTGTGCTCTGCCCAATTTTAATAGTACAACTTATTTTTTTATACTTCAAGTTCCTCCAAGGGTCTTAGGTTCAATTTCCATTGCTGCCAAACTTTATTGATCCTGTCAGAGAGCTTTAGGAAGTTAGAATTTTTTTAAACCTGGAAATGTGTTTTAGATAGATACTCACCTCTGCACCAGAAAGAGCTATTACTTCACCTGCACTGCTGTGTCATTTCCTGCACATGCCACGAGCTTTGAATAAAATTTCTACCTTTCATGTGTAAATGTCTATTGCACTGACTTACAATAAAATCATTAGACTTTAGCCCTCTACCTATAGGACAGCAAGCAACGCATCCTTCATGTGCAGTAATCCCCACATGAACACAGACTCATTCTTCACAAGGCAAACTGAATGCACCAGAAGTGAGGAGGAAGGGTGAGTGTTTATGCAGAGAGGTGTCTATCTGAAGTACATTTTCGAGTAACGAAAATGTTAACTTCAGAAATGCTACTCACCCCTCTGCAACACAGAAAAACTAGAATCCCGCATTGAAGATCGTGGAGAGGTCGGTACAGAAAAATTATAAAGATGAGCTCTTTTCAGCATCAGAAAGGAAAAGTCCATGAAGTGAGACATTTACAAGTGCTGCCTAACGGGTAAACACTTAGTGGAAGACTGCATCTATCTGTAGCATGGAATAATTTTCAGCCAACAGAGGTGGTAGAGTAAAAGAAATTGCCATAACAATATTTTTTCTGGGTGCTAATGTGTTACTAAGGTGGATGGAATAGCAGATCACTCAACCATCCACTACTGTACAGCGAATAGTGGAGTATGAATATATAGTGTGACTAGGGCTATAAGTCAGGCTGTTCCATATTGTAGAAATAGTTATTTGAGATACTCACCAAAAAATTCAGGTGCATGGATAGAATCCTAGACCCTTAACCTTAGGAGAACCAAGACCCATTAAGTTGGATCTAACCACCAGGAATGGCTTGATTCAAAACATAGTTGGGGTATCCTATACCTCACTACCAGGTAACAAACACCCCAGCCCTTCTTCACAAACATGGGGTGCATCCATCTCATATCAGTTAGATTTCACTGCCTGATAAGGAACCCCCATATAGACTTCCTCAGTAGCTTTGGACTGGGGGAACAAAGGTTTTCCCATACTCTCCTAGCAGAAATGGAAGAGAGGAATTTGGATGGATAAAAATACCGGAAAGGTGCATGGACCATTGTTATGGGGCACAATCATCTGGAATTCAGTTCAACACTGTGGGTTACCATGACTAAAGACAGAAGGCATGTTCCAGGTGTGAGGGTAGGCATACACCAGGTGCTGTTGTTGTTTTTACCACAAGTGAAGAATGACCTGAAAGATTTAATATACAAGGACACCACTAAAGCAATTTTCCAGAAAACCCCATATCAACAGCAGGCACTGAGCATGAACAAACAGGCTTAACATTTTCTGTATTCTTCTGCTTAATACAGATTTTTGGTAAGTATTTCTTGTCAGGCAACACTTGCCACTGGTGAGTTCCATCATTTTCATAGTACAGATATAAATATATATAGTTAGAATAAGGTGGTTGTGAGACCTGAAAAATGAAAGGATAAAAATAAACAATTCACCATTACAGCCATTGTGAAGTTTAAAATGGCAACTACAGGGAGATGAAAGCCAGGGTAGGTGGTTAAGTAAAGGGACACTAATATGTTAGGGGTTGTCCAGATCTCCATCTACAAGATCTCACACTTATATTATTAAATAAGGAACTTTTCAAAGAACTAGAAATCCTGTGGGTCAATAAAACCTTTAATGCTTTATATTTGGATGGGTGTTCTGCTTTTTCGGTACAGTAACACTAACATATACTGATGTTTAAACTATATCTAAAACAATAATAGTTCCAAATAGTCTTATTTGTTGTTGTGGGTGCTGTCATTTGTATTAATCATTTATAGGATATGATGATTACAAATGAAATCATGAACCCGTTTTTAAAACGTCCATCATAACGCTGTATCTAGAAATTAGAATCCTAACTGTATTTAAAATATTTAGTAATGGAGCCTAAAATGTCAATCATAATACCCTAATTAGGTAATTCATTATTTACATAGTGATCGATCTAGTGTGACTGCTGTTTTTTAATGGTAAAAATTTGACTTGTACTAATTATTATGCACAGCAGTTAGGTTTACGATACATATTTTACTAATGTTATTTTGTTGTCACTAGGATTTGCATTTCTCTTTCCCAAATTTTAAGCAACAACTAGTGAAGAAATCTACGCTAAAAACGTTTATTTTTTAAGCGTTATGTTGAAGATGGAATTAGGAAAATTCCATGATATTTTACTAAGTCTGACTTCTAAGTTTATCGTACCTTGGCGTTAGGCTTAAGAAATAAAGCTAACTTACAGAATATTCTTCGGGTCTCCAGGACGAAATATAGACAGTGGAATTGTCACTGATGGGACAATAATCAGCACTAGATAATAGCATACTAATTTGGTGTAGAACTTAAATGTTGAAGAAATGCAACAAAACAAATGCAATAATAAAAAAGAAAACAACACAAAAACAAGTAACTCCATTTGTTTACTTCTCTGAAGCGCTACCTAGTAGAAGTAAAAGCTATTTACATATTTTGATTTGTATGATTATATTTTGTGAAATATTTATTAATTGCTTATAAAATTAATTTAAAACTGGTCTGGTAGCCACTTTTTATTTATTCATAAAATAACGCATTAATTTTCACATATTGTATAATTGAAACAAAATTTATATCAGAAAATGAAAACATAAAAAACCTGGCGATTTAGTATTTGTACTTTTATCAAATCACCCGGGCTACAAAGGATGAGACTGACACAGGTTTAGCACAGAATGCAAATGTTTCATGAAAATCTCCAAAACTTACAACACAAACAATAATACCCCACACAATTCAATGTAACACTACAGATTATAAATGAGCAAGTGGTGGTTGTATTGTGTGTAAAAGAAAAAAAAAGTAACCAGTTGGCGCAATGAAGACTTTATTGAACAAAGATGCTTCTGCTGGTACGTGTTCTTCCCCCTGTAAATTAGATTAACATATAAAAGAGAATCACTAAAAGAGAATGTCTCCATGTGAAAATGTAAAACAGTAGAGTTAACTTTCAGTGAAATACCTGAAAAATGCAAGTTCCTACTCGGATTTAACCACAACAATGTTCTGTCGAAACATGTAGTATGTTCCGACAAAATAAACCATTTCACTATGCTTATAAGTCGTTGTTTGCGAACTTATTATTACACCAACAATAGGCAAAAAATAATACACTACATAGCAATATTCCCCGTGCGTGTAAAAGGTTTCTCTGAAAACACAAAAAAATATATAAACAGCATAAAGTTAGGACAGTAATTCTTTAAATCAGAGTTTCCCAAAGTGTGAGGTGCCTCTCCCAGTAAGGCACGAGCGATTAGGGTAGAATCAACATTGAAAATTAAACGTTTTAACATATTTTATTACTGAAAATATTAAGTAATTACTTCAAAACATATAGCATTTTAATGTGTAGTATATCTCGTCACTTAACTCACTCTTTCACCCATTATTATTTTTTTTTTAAATGAGAGGCTTGCGCAAGAAACCATATTTATTAAAGGGTCACGGATGACAAAAGTTTGGGAAACGCTGCTATAAATACATAGATGATTCAATACCTAATTGAATACATGAGTGGATAGTACACCAGCATTTTTAAGAAGAAAATTCAGCAAGGAATCCCGGATCTTACTACCACAAGACTGAGCGTGGTCCAATGATTAGCGTGCGGACTACGTATCTTCGGGTCCAGCGTTCGCGTCCTGTTGCCATAAAAGAAAAAAAATCTTGATCCGCACTTTGAGGTCGTGGGTGCGTTATAAGGGTGATGGTCAATTCGCACTATTCCGTCATATAAGAGTAGCCCAAGAGCTGACGGTAGGTACTGTTGACTAGCTGCCTCCCATTTAATCTACCATTTCATAACTAAAGACTGCTGGCGCAGATAGCTGTTAAATTGCTTGGCGCGAATATCCGAAAACAAACAAACAAAACATCACACAGTGTTCCTTTCAAAATGTTCCTTGAAGTGTTCCCTTCAAAAGTTCCTTGAAGACGTCAACAGATTAGAAGGCGACACATGTAGGTTATAAACTAATAAGTAATTAGTATCATTAAATAAAAAAGAAGAGTAACTAATAATTAAACTTCGGTCATCGTATAGGTTACTAACCATGACAACGATAAGATATATAATGGATTTTTTAATTCGAACTACTTTCTTTGGCAGTTTGAGAAAGTATTGACATGATGAGCCTCACGTATTGTATGTATGAATTCTTATAGCAAAGCCAAATCAGGCTATCTGCTGTGTCCACCAAGGAGAATAGAATTCGTGAATTTAGACTTACCTCTGTCCCTCCGGGGGACATCTCACATATATATAAGTTATGTGTATCTATATACTTAAAAGAGTAACATGTGTGGCAAGCTTTTAAAACTTTTTTAAACTATGCAAAAATGAAATTAGGAGTAGGGAAGTACAGACGACGCCACCGTATGCGTAAGGTGTGGTTAGTGTAGACAGTACTCTGCTTTGCAAAGATAATGGATCTGACATCCCTCAGAGCCCCAGCCTCCATCTCAGACAGCAGTGTTTACGTGATAAGATTTTGTGTATTAATTTCTTCATTTCTTTATAGTCACTTAGAATACCGGTACCGTGATCCTATCGAGTTTTAATACTTGCCCTCAATACCCAGGTTTTAAAAGCATTTCTAGATCTTGTGTTTGGTGAGCATCACATGTTGCGGAATAAGTTTGACCTAGCAGTCATTTAGACACCCCGCACGGCCATCAGATTCATTCAGAACTCTATGTACCTAACATCATACGTGAGATGTCTAGGCAGTACTGCCTTTACATTTTATGAACGTTGTGCATTCAGATACAAAATAACACAACCAAAAATGTATCGTATGCGAAGCACGAGTTTTCCCTCTAGCATTGTATTAATTTAATTTAGTTTATGAGCCACAGCTTACATTTCAGTAAGGGAAGACGAAACTACGAGTAGCACAAGATACAAGAAACATTTCTTTATGACTAAACTGTACTTACATACACACTGAATCAGTCTGAAGTTACAATTTTTTTCAAGTATCCTACACTGCATGTTTGACATAAAAGGCTTTATAAAGAATCACATGAAATACAACAGAATTAGTTTTATATAATTTTAGTCTCCCACATACCGTGGATCGGAGGTAAGTCTGAGTACTTAGAACGCTAAAAATCGGGTTTTGATACCCACAATAAACACAGAAAAGATAGCCCATTTATGTAGCTTTGTGCTTAACATCAAACAAAATACAATGTTCTGTAACGTTTACGCACACTGTCCACCACGTGGTAGAACATGGGAATAAAAAATTATCTAACATTACAGGATGGAATTTTCTTGGAGTTGTATTTAAGATTCCATTTATCTTTTGAAGCATGACATTTATTTGTGACGACTTACATTAACGAAAATAGTGTTAAAACATTTGAAATTGATTTTTTGCACACATCATTTTAAGAATGTGTTAAGAGTGTTTCAAGATAGAACCCAGAAATTGATTATCGTTCAAGGCTTGAACCAATGGTAGTTAGTAAATTTAGGATCTATATACATTCTTTTTCAACCACAACGTTTGCCACTACTTTTTATCGTAAAATTAACTTTATCAGTTTTGCTTCTTTATTTAAATATGTCAACATTCATAATATGTAAAATTAATGAATAAAGTGAAAATCACGTGACAGCTGTGTTTGATAAGTGGGTGAAACCGATTCGGACATAGGTATTTACAGGAAACTGTATCAGACGTGCTTAATTAGCCTTGTAATTAATTGTTTTAATGTATATTTAATAAGTACCCTATAGATCGGTAATGTTTACCGTCATCAACCACGAAGTGAATTTAAAATCAATTAACGTCCATTTTCCAAGCACAGAGATTTCTGATCAGCTTATCTGAAGATGAGTTTGGAAGTCTCTTTAATATCTAGTACATGTTTATGTCACTTATTAATAATACATGTATCACAGTAAAAAGTGACTAGTGTTGAATTTAACGTTTTTCAGTCTACAAAAAAACTAGGAAGAATATATCTATCTATTTAACAAAACCGAAGTTTCTTTCCGTGCACTTTATTTGTTTGCAGTCCATAAATATTGATCCTGTTGATAAACGAATATTTATTCGCCACTACATGTTATCTGCTAACGAGATAACGTCGTATTAATACTGCTGTTGAAAAATGTGTTTGTTTGTTTTGAATTTCGCGCAAAGCTACACGAGGGCTATCTGCGCTAGCCGTCCCTACTTTAGCAGTGTAAGACTAGAGGGAAGGCAGCTAGTCATCACCACCCATCGCCAACTCTTTGGCTACTCTTTTACCAACGACTAGTGGGATTGACCGTCACATTATTACGCCCCCACGGCTGAAAGGGCGAGACATGTTCGGTGTGACGGGGGATCCGAACCCGCGACCCGCAGATTGCGAGTCGAGCTCCCTAACCACCTGGCCATGCCGAGCCTGAAAATTTTGAAGGTACAGTTCTACCCATTTCGCATTTGGAATCTTTTCAAAACAATCTATGTTCAAAACATTTCCAGTTTAAGGAAATATTTTCAGGTTAGAATAGGGCTAATGGCAGGAATTATAGATTAATCAATTTATGTGACGTTATTTCACTGTTTTAGAAATAAAAAGCTATGTGCCCTGAAGAAGAAAACCATCACTTGAATCACTGAATCAAAATGTGATGGATTGAAAAGATTTTAACCTATTGCCACACTCACTGATATATCTGATAACATCTTAAAGCAAGAGCGCTTAGCTGTTCTGTTTAGAATATCCTGAAAATAAACAGTGAAGTCAACTTATTTTGATGATCTCCACGCAACCTGCTGCATACTATTGTAATTCAACAATTCAATGTGTGGTCTTTACCACAACCTGCTGT
>NW_013666224.1:283777-285606 GCF_000517525.1 Limulus polyphemus
TCCATACAACATACTGCAATTGTTGAATTACAATAGTATCAATGTGTGGTCTCCATACAACCTGCTGCAATTGTTGAATTACAAACGTATCAATTAAGTCCCTTAACAATCTTAAACCCCTCAATCAGATCCCCAGAGAAAAGATGGTGCAACAGGAACAATAAATTCCCTTAATATTCTTAAACCCCTCAATCAGATCCCTCCTGGCTTTTCTTCTTTTTTCTTCAAGGGAAAACAATTCCAGAAATCTTAACCCATCCTCGTATGACAATCTTTTCATCCCAGATATTCCTAGTAGCCATCCTCTGAACACTTTCTAACGATTCAATGTCCTTTCTAAGGTAAGGAGCCCCAGATTTAACACAGCACTTCAAGTGGGCCTAACCAAAAGCATATACAATGATGTAATAAACTTTTTAGGTTTGTATTTAATATTTCTGTAGATACAGTCTAAAATCCTATCTGCCCCACCACTAGCAACAGCACATTGGTTGGATGGCTTAAGGGAATGATCAACCAGAACACTAAGATCATTTTCTTCTTTTTTGGTAAAAGAGCCAACAGTGAAGTTTGCTATATTAGCTAAAGGACTAGCATATCTATTTAACATGAAAGCCAAATTTTGCCCAAAAGTATAACTTTAAACATAAATATGTGGTAAAGTACGTGTAAGTTCTTACGACAGAGTTCACTGACTTAAGGTCTGGAGATTTCTTTATAAAATACACACCACGTAACTTTCGAAAACTCAGTGTGTACACTTAATGATACTTAGCTCTGAACAAATTTCCTTACGAAATACTATCTTTTCTTTGGATATTCGCACGAAGTCACACAAATTGCTTTGAACACTAACTGTCCATAAATTTGAGCTGATAGGCTAGAGGCAAGGCAGATAGTCAACAACACCCACTGTCAGTTCTTGTGCTATTCTAATCGAATAGTGGGATTTAATCCATTCTTAAAACGTACCAACAGTCCAAACGTGCACGGATTTGAGGCAAGAGGATACAAAAAATGAACTCTGTGATTCGCAGATAGGGCGCTAGTTGTGGGCCACGTCCGACCTCGAATACCATGAGCAATTCAAGTATTTATTATTTTTGTAATACATGGAAATTAAATATAGCTACATTTTGACAGCCATTAAGAAGACTGGATGTTTAAATATATTGAATATTACAAACAAAAGTATTTGTTTGTTTGTTTGTTTTTGAATTTCGCGCAAAGCTACACGAGGGCTATCTGCGCTAGCCGTCCCTAATTTAGCAGTGTAAGACTAAAGGGAAGGCAGCTAGTCATCACCACCCACCGCCAACTCTTGGGCTACCCTTTTACCAACGAATAGTGGGATTGACCGTCACATTATGACGCCCCCACGGCTGAAAGGGCGAGCATGTTTGGTGTGACAGGGATTCAAACCCACGACCCTTAGATTGCGAGTCGAGTCCCCCTAACCACCTGGCCATGCCGAGCCGACATTAACAGCAAATTAAAACGCTATTTATCTATCAATATAAAGTTAGATTTGTTTCTTTGATTAATATTACAGTGTATATTACATTCAAGCCCGCATTAAAGTAGTTTGAGGCCCTGGCGCCCTTATTTTGTTGAGGCCCCTTGTATGGTGTACAAGTAAATTTGAAGTTAATTATAATTAATACATATTAAGTTAATTACAGAATATGAGCTAATTATTTGAAGTAAATTAGAATACGATGGACCTAACTTTTAAGAATGATATATTAAAATTAAACAATTATAATAATAATTGTTATTTACTTGTACAACATGGCAAGTAAGATGAATTAGGTACATAAAAAAACAAT
>NW_013666224.1:286207-288075 GCF_000517525.1 Limulus polyphemus
AAATTAGAATACGATGGACCTAACTTTTAAGAATGATATATTAAAATTAAACAATTATAATAATAATTGTTATTTACTTGTACAACATGGCAAGTAAGATGAATTAGGTACATAAAAAAACAATATAGTTATTGTACAACGTCACGGAAGCATGCCAAAACATTACCCTAAAATAGTTGTTTACTTCCTTTGGCGGATACAAAATCTCTAATTACATCTTCATAATCTATTTGCCTAAGCAATATCCTTTCTGTCATAAGCAAGGAAAAGGCATTTAAACGTTCATTTAATATCGAAGCATGTAATTCATTTTTTACTCTAGCCATTTTAGAAAAGGCTCTGTCTGCAATTCGTGGTGGGTAGGCACAAATATATATTCTTAATGCCACGTCAACATTAGTAAAAACAAATTCGAGTTTGTTTGTTTTATTACTTTGATGCATTGTTGGGCGGATGGTGTTTCACTAGCAACAAATTTCGCAAACTGTACCATTTCATCAGGAAAAGAGCTGCCTAGATCTGGAGAGTATACATCTCCCAATCTTTTAGCTGCAGCAAAAATTTCGGTCTCATTTAAATTTTTGAGATTTGATAGAAAACCAAACTTCATTTCTGTCGCTTTATATGCAGCAAGCCAATTTTCCAAACACATTTGTCACTTGTCAACTGCCGGTATAAAATTTTCTATGTGAAACTTCTGAGTTCCAGATAAATTAATTTCACCTTCAAAAGTCTCATCATTTGCCAGCTATATTTTTATCTTTCTAGAAATCTCACTCCTAAGCTGTTCTTCTACTATATTTGAAAGCAGATGAGCTTGAATTTTGATTCTATCGAATTCTTCACATAGTGAGTTGACATATTCCTTAAACGAACTGATAAGCTTTACAGCAGTGGACAAATCAAGGCTCTTTTCTTGATGCTTAGCACCTGTAGCATCAAATTTTCGGAGAATTGTATTCCAAAACACTGTCATAAAAGCAATAAATAGCGTTCTCGTTTTATTTATCAAAACAGTAGTTTCATTTTTTACTGTGTGCCTTGCATCTATATCCTTAGATAAATCTTCAAGGTTGGTATAAATTCTGTCGTAGTTTTCATACAGATTTTTTGTTGAAACTGATCTGGCTGACCATCTTGTTCCACTGAGGTTCTTAAGAGTAACTGTCCTCCCGTCATCGCTTCTTAAGCCATCACAAATGCTTTGCCAATGCTTGGTTGAAGAAGCACAAAAATTGTACAGAGTTTGAAGAAATTAAAAGAATTCGATGCACATTCGCAACTTTTCACCGCATTCATGCTTACTAGACTCAATTAATGTAATTTACACAAGAGATGTAATCAATATACTGGCTTATGTTCTTGAGATGCACTTGTAGGCCATTGTATTTACCGGACATATTTGCTGCATTACGATTGTCCACGTGCGTTTTGAATGTCGATTCCCATCTTATTTAACTTTTCTATGACAACTTTAGCCATAATTTTTCTTGTATGCACACTTTAAGAATCATAACCGACAAAACGCTCCTGTGTATCACCTTCCTCGTCCACGTATCGTAATATTACATCTAACTGATCTGAGTGTGAAACATGGGATGAGGAATCTACAATAATTGAAAAGTATTTAGCATCGCGAATTTCATCAGCAATTGTATTACAAGTTTTATTTGCCATCAAAATAATGTTAAGTATCTGCTTGTTTGTTAATTTCCGGTAGAAATTCTTTACGAGGAACTTCAGCGATACAAGATCCTTTCTTGATTAAACTAGTTTATTCTTTCTCGATACAAACTATTAGCACACAGTAATTTCACAATCGGTACGTTTTTCGTCACTTTAAACTTAACTACTTTATAATACACGCT
>NW_013666224.1:289078-294934 GCF_000517525.1 Limulus polyphemus
ATGATCATTCGAGAAATTTCACGCACGCTACCAGCGGCAAACGCGCCAGCAGCGTCACGTGACTTCCGCTGTCGTAAAAATAATATTTTCTTCATAAACTGTGGAGGATAAATACGAGGTAACTCCCCGGCTTTTATTTCCACGCATTTCAAGGTGATTGGCCAAGAATGGATCGAATTTAGCTGCAAATTCTAATGCAGCTAAAATGTTGCCACTGTTAAAATATCCAATCTATCCCCCCTTAGTTCTAATACTCTTCCACACAATAATTTTAGACATTCAACATCTCGACACAATTCCCCCCAGCCAATATCCTATTTCGTTTTCTAAATCATTGTTTAACTTTGAATCCATAGTTTCTATGCTATCAGTTTGTCCCATCCAGCAGTGCACAGAATAAATGTGGGCTTTACTTTTTCATGATTTTGTATAGCTCTAGAGCCATGCGACCAATCGCAAAATCCTTTTATAAAAGAATGCAAAAAAGCAAACAATTTTCCAGAAAAAAAGGAGAATAGATCAACCAATCTCTTTTTTTTTGTTTCGCCGTTTTTTAGATTAATCTTAAAAAGTTCAATGAACTTTGAACATCTGTTGAATGCACGCCTCTCTTTGACACTGAAAAATCTTGCTCTGCTATATTTTGTCCTGGAATCATATTTTTGCGAGTCCAAAATTCTATTATTTCTTTCCTGTCAGCTGGCCATAACGCTGGATCAGACGAGAGATGGTCTTCCTCGCCAGAATTAGTAGTGAGATTTTCGAGCTGACATGCTTTTTCCTTTTCTGAATCATAAGGGGATGAAGCTGCACTTGTGCTAGAATTTTTAGCTGCTACAGTGGGTTGAGAATCACTCAGGGTAGAAGCTTTGTCCTTGAAATGGTTGGTTGAGTTGTTCTGCTCCTCTGTTTCCTTACAAACTGAGGAAACTTGGATAGCTTGGGAACTTTTTATAAAACAGATTTTTCTTTTTCTGGTTTCTCCTTTTGTTTTTTCCTCTTCTGGAAACCACTTTCGTATTTTCTTTCCATGTCTCAGAATGCCGATCGCTGACATAATTAAAAGATAAAAATAATTTTCAACAATTATTCTATGGTTGTATAAGAAACATGCACGTGTATTACACGTGTTCATGAATGCAAGTAATTTAACAATCACATTTAAAAAAGATATGCCAAAATAAAATAATATATCCCCTCGTTGCTCATCGCTCTATTTTCTACATAAAGTTAAGTGTAACAGTTTAATTTTCATACACTTTTAATGATTATTCTTCCATTCATTTTAACTATTAAAGGTGACTTGTACATAAGAAAGCCTTAAATTACAAAAGTTTATTAAACTTCAACAAAAAATAATACTTATTTTTTAAAAACTTAATGTATAAATAACTTTATTTAGTAATATATTGCCCAAATATCTTTGCATTGCTTGTTAACTGTTTTATTGGCCTACCTAATCAATAAATGACAACATAAAGTAATTAATATATCGTTGGGCATGATATGACCATTAATGTTTTTTATAATTAATGATCAAATGAATATATATTTTTGACCCACTCTCCACGCCTACTTCTGCCTTGCTGTAAATTACAATTTGTTAATAGATTTTTCTAAGGCCGACTTCTATTAAATTTATAACCAATAGATAGCTTAGACTTCAATTGATTGACTGGCATATGTTTATACCACGCGATGTTACAGATAATTGACAACTTAGCTGAAGAGAAAGTTTTTTCCCACGAGTACATAGTGGGAGCTAAAGTTGAATTTATAACTAATCAAGTCACATGATTAGAGAGCCAGAAAATTCTTCAAAGAGAAACCAGTTTTTCAGCTGTTCACAAGAAATTATTCTGTGTTATTCCCTATATTATTTACTTAAAAATATATTTTGTGGACTAGTAGCACTGACGTAAAGTAGTAGGGCTAGCATAGAAGGACAGTCGACGACAAAAAGAAACAACAACAAAATATAGACTACACAGGTGAGTGATATATTTCTTGTTTTTCTTATCTATTCTTTATTTATTATTATTATAAAAGTAACTAATAATATAAAACTTTGAACCTTTTAGGCTAGATAGGGTTAAATTAGGTAATATAAATAAATATAATTATAATAATAATAAATTTTTTATACGAGGTACACTCGCTAGGACTAACAGCTCACGAGTAGCTCGAGCTTTATGTAATTTGGTTAGTGTAACATTTGCTTCATGTTACCGCATATTTTGACACTTCTTATGGCGGGGATTTTAAAAATCAAGGTCCAAAAGGCAATAAAACAATAATATTTAATTATAAACAGTTGTATAAGGTTAAGAAGTTTTAAACTATTTAGTGTAAAGAAATATTGTTTCCTACTATAATTCTAGTAATGGTAATTTTGATTTAGTTTGTATTGTTTATGGTGGTTACGAGGTCGGTCAAATTGGTCTAGTCTGTATTGAGTAAGAATAGAACAAATAACAGATAAAATATGAAGATTTATCGGAAAAAAGGAGAGTTAAACTGACGGTCCTGGCGCAACTGCGCAACGGTTAACGCGGCCCTGACAACATTGTTTGTGTATCATTTATATTTTTGTATAAATACTGGAGAAAGTATTCGCAATGAACCAAGGTATGTCTGGAAATATATACCACGAAGGCACACGGTCTTTAAATTATTCTGCATCTAATATCAAAATGGAAGATTAAAAATACAGTTGGATATTGAAGATATCTCCTGGTAGGCTAGCAATATATTTACCGATTTATAACGCTAAAACCCGAGGTTCGACTTCCTACGGTGGACAGAGCACAGATAGTCCATTGTGTAGCTTTGCGCTAAAACAAGACGAAAAACAAAAATAAAGATACGTTATGTAGGTATTTTATAGGTTGAAAGATGGAGCCACTGTCATAGTTGTATAAGTCAAAAACAACCAAAACCCAATAACCTGAACACTTTCTAAAGATGTTTTTTGTCTCCCGTGTTTTTCAAAGCAAGAGTATTTAGAAAATTGTCTGACAATGTATATGAAATCGCATAATTAAACAGCCGTACCCATAAATGTACGTACATAATTCATGAACATTTCTTAATTAAAAACTAAGATGTAATCTTTATATATAAATTCAAGTCCTTTGGTGGGACAACGGTATAATTCTAAGGACTTAGAACGCTAAAATCCGAGGTTCGATTACCACTGTGGAAACCGAGGATAGCCCAATGTGGCTTTGCTCTAAAACAAACATAAATACAAACACTAATCTATTCATATTTATGTGTGTTTGAAAAAACAATATGCATAGGTTAACTGCATTTTAAAGTATGTCCTTAAAAACCGTCATACTATATAAGTTGCTATCTTTCTATAAATATGTCTTTTAAGGTGAGAGGAAACTGGGCTGAAGAAAGAAACTCCATCTTTGATCATCGAATCAGCGTGTCCTTGTTACAAGACAATGATACCAACCACAAATCCAGCTCCAAACCCGTTCTCTGGGAGAAGATTTTCTAAATACGAAGATATAGAACGTGACAGTTTAAAGTTTAAACAAAGATCAAAGTAATTGTCAGTAAAATATTTTCTTCTCTTGATTCATTTCTAACTATATCAATAAACATATATTTTATAACGCTACTAGCCAGAAACAGGAAATGATTTTCACGTGTGTTTTGTTAAATAAATTGCTTCGTTTGAAAAAATCTAATTCTCAAACTAATATTCTGGAGTACAGACAGATTTTTTTTATGGTAAAGATATCATATTAACCCGTTTACTGTGCTGGTGTGAAATATTAGTTTAAAACTTTTTTTAGAGGTTTTAATTTTGGATTTAAAGTGATAAGTTGAGACAGAAGATTAAAAGAACGGGCGATTCTCGCAGCTGATGAAGTTTTAAGATATGTCTTTTTTTATGATTTAAAAGTTTATATGGAAGCTTACAGGAACGACCGCGCTTCGAACCTGGTGAAATTATTGCCCAGTCATTGTAGGTTAGGTGTAGAACAAACTGAAATAATGATGAAACTTTGTGTCCACGTTATTGTCCTTTTTTAATATATCAAAAGTTATAAGAAGTCCAAGTATTATTACATACTTATTTTGAGGGTAAATGTTGGCTTTTTTAACGAAAAATCACGAAGAAATGAAAATTCACTATAACCTTGTTACTAATGATTAAGATAAGTTTAATGTATTTCTTTAAGTGTATTCCATAAAATTTTAAAATGTCATTAAAATACAATAAATTACGCATCTTTTTGTTTGTGGCTAATAATCATGAAAACTGAAAAACTCTAGAAAAATGAAAATTGGATATTAATACAATATCCATTGCCCAATTTGAAAAGGTAAAACGTTTTTTAGTTTTTTTGTATGTAACCTGCATCACATATAAAAATCATATAGAGTCCTTGGAACTGAACATCTTTAATCATTGCATTTTCTGTAAAAAAAAAAACAAAAAAACGTGAAACTGAGTATAATTATAGTAGTATGAATAATTTTATTTGAATGAAGTATGATTGGTTTGATTTGGTTTGTTACGAATTTCACGCAAAGCTACACGAGGGCTATCTGCGCTAACCATCCCTAATTTAGCAGTGTAAAACTAGAGAGAAGGCAGCAACGAAGTATGAAGCGACGAATTTCATTTTTATGGAGTAGTCTTGAGCTGCGTACGTCATATTGAGGGTGGGAGTGAATATTTATTCCAAAATCACAAAAAAACAACATATTATTAATATATTTAAAATTATTGGAATCAATCTGTTTTTAATTTATTTGAAAAAAAGAGTTTTATGAATACTTTATGTATACATTCAGTCATCTTCAGTATTAGTACATTCAGGCTGGTTAGAATATTCACAGCTAACATCTCGGTAGTCTCTAGAAGTTGGAGAGCACAGAAGACCATGCTTCTGCAAGGACTGCATCTTCACACTTTGGCATTATCCACAATGTGGAGAGTACAGAAGGCCATGCTTCTGTAAGGACTGCATCTTGACACTTTGGCATTATCCACAATGTGGGGAGCACAGAAGACCATGCTTCTGTAAGGACTGCATCTTTACACTTTGGCATTATCCACAATGTGGAGAGCACAGAAGACCATGCTTCTGTAAGGACTGCATCTTCACACTTTGGCATTATCCACAAACTGAGTAGTAGAGAAAACCATGCTTCTACAATTACTACATCTTTCCCAAAACGTTCGATAATTTTCTTTTTCATCTACTTTGAATCGTAAGGTTTACAGCCTGAAGATTTCAAAAAAAGAAGCATTCATATTTTCTTCAAGACCCCCCCCCCCCCATAATTGAAAACTTTTCTTCGTTGTTTTCTTCAAGAAGTTAAATGACCTTTTCAAATGCGCCCGATCTTTGGTCTTCAGCTAGTCTAACAAGTTTGATCTTTTTACAAGACCGACTTTCCTGTTGCAGCTTCTCAAACATTTCTACGATACCTTTTCCTGTTTTAAAATTAACCATTAACATATGCATATCTGAGCTTTCGCGTAATAACATTCCTTTAAATGGCTTTTCTGAGAATCAAATTAAGACCATGCTGGATCTTACCACTAAAAATTCACATTTCCTGTTCAACAACACCTTGCATAACCATTTATTGTTCGTGGGGCATAAATTCTAGCATGAACCGTGCTTGATCATTCATTATTTTTAAACTTTCATATCATGTCAACAGAATAGTTATAGTTCATGGTTATAACAGGAATAATTTCAGATTCGTTCTTTTTCTCATGGTATCTATAAGGCTGTCCATAAAAAAGACAATTTTCTTTGAAGTGAAGCCCATTTTTCCTTGACCACTAAACTCTTAGTCTACTGTTACTTGTGGCCC
>NW_013666224.1:295852-313354 GCF_000517525.1 Limulus polyphemus
CCTCGTGTAACTTTGCGCGAACTTCAAGACAAACAAACAAACAACGAAAGCCTGAGTGAACTTATATTTCAGTTTCGGAGACGAATAAGGAGTTTGTATAACATCACAAAGACACACAAATTTCTTAAGTTAAATATTTTCAACAGATTCTATTGATAATTGCACTAGTTGTGTTATATATTTCATAAATACACCTCTATTGTTCTACTCTGAATGATAACTAATAAATACTAAACAACAGTTTGTTCTTATATATTTTAGTTCAGGCTTTATACAACTTATCAAGAAATTATGTTATTTCTATGAATGATTGGTTGTTTTGGAATTTTGCGCTAAGCTACACAAGAGCTATCTGCGCATGCTCGCACAGACATCCCTAATTTCGAACCAACAGATTAGAAGGATGGCAGCTAGTCAACATCATCCATCGTCAATGTTTGTCTGACCGAATAGTGGGATTTCACTTTTACTATTATAGTACAACCACCAGCCTAAATAGCGGAACTAAATTCACCGTTACTATTATAGTACAACAACCAGCCCAAATAGCGGAACTAAGTTCACCTTTACTATTATAGTACAACCACCAGCCCAAATATCGGAACTAAATTCACCTTTACTATTATAGTACAACAACCAGCCCAAATAACGGAACTAATTATACCTTTACTATTATAGTACAACATCCAGCCCAAATAACGGAACTAATTATACCTTTACTATTATAGTACAACATCCAGCCCAAATAGCGGAACTAATTATACCTTTACTATTATAGTACAACAACCAGCCCAAATAGCGGAACTAATTATACCTTTACTATTATAGTACAACCACCAGCCCAAATAGCGGAACTAAATTCACCTTTACTATTATAGTACAACCACCAGCCCAAATAGCGGAATTAGTTGTTATTTTTTGCGGCAACGGGTCTCGAACCACGAATACCCGGCCTCATATTTCGGGCAAATTAGCCAGTTTTTCAAATATTAGTCCACGACTGTCGAATCACTTCCTTTCATTGGTTGTAACGAATTTTGTCAAATAATCTTATTGGATGGTGCAGGCATCTTATAGGATGTAAAACGACAGCTGCTACGTGAAAGATTTGGAATAATTTTACGACTCATTTTATCCATTTAATAGTTCTTGTTAAACTACAAACTAAAGAAATGTAACTAAGTTTAGAATATAAACATCTATTCAAACAAAGCATTTCGTGTATGCATTATATACACTATTACATCATATTTTCAGTAGCTTGTTGCTTAAACGAGGTTTTTCTTAAAAAATAAACAGTAAATATGCGTTACTAAGTAACTTCTATGAAGTAGTGTCGGACAAAGATATGAACAAAGGTGTTTCCTAAGATGTATTCGATTGACCCATTTGAAATGCCGAAGAAAACTTGAAATTAAAATGATGAATTGCAATAACGTTACCAAAAGAAAAAATGTTCTTTCAACACTTTTATCTATTCTAACAAACACTTTGTTTTTCACAGAGCCTGATCTCTCAAGGAACATTACATATACGTAAGAGCGTTGGTGCAGAGGTGAAGCTGAAGTATATTCAACACGTAATTTCAATTACTCTCAGGACAGCGATGAGAAACGGTGTGATGGCTGGGAAGCTCTCTCTGCTCGCACATCGTTGCCATCAATGACTTCATACTGCGCTCAATGACCCTCTTCCATCTTCACGCTTGGCTGATCACGAGGCGGCGTATCATGTCGTTCTATTGACATCTCTCGAGAGAGGTGGTGTCGATCATGTCTGACTTGAAGCTTTGGACAGAGTATACTCTGAATGCACACAGTTAGCTTTCTTCCATTTGCCATGCGACGTCCCTGCTGTCAGCTTTCCTGAGAATAACATGTTTTATTTAACTGCATCTTTTAAAAACCCTACGAGTGGGCACGTAAGGGTAGCTCGAACTCTGATGTTGTGGGGAAGAAGAGTGTTCGCTTAATTCGATAGTAAGGTACACGTACTAAAGCACTTCACTTGATGAGTCCGTGCTCAAGTGCCGTCCACTGGAAAAAAAAACATACAAAAAAAACGTGCTCTCAAGGAATAACTACGTTTTCTGATCCTGCAGACACATTGATCAATGTGAAATCACAGAGTTTAGATAGAAGTGAAATATTGGGCCAAAAGATAAATAAATATAGTTTCCACTGTGCCAAATATCACAGAAATATCTTTTTTATTATTACATCTATTTGTGTATGTAAAATCACATCATTGTATAAGGATATGTACAGCAGTCATATAAGGATATGTACAGCAGTCATATAAGGATATGTACAGCAGTCATAACTCTAGCGGAGGTAGTTAGTAAACTCAGTTGTGTTAAAACTTCCTTTCTGCTATGAGGTATCAACAAATTTTTTTTATTGTTATACTGTATAAAACACATATCTTGTTCACCTTCCCAATAATCGCTTTTATCACCGTTGCCCAATTCTGTGTCGATGACAATTTCATCTCTTCTCTGCCTTGAACCAGAAACCGCTGTTTGTTTGTGTCATTTTGATGTTTAGAAGATGGTTCAATGTCATTTGAACACATAGTAGTGAAGCCTTGTAAGGTAAATTTCGTTGACCAATGAAACTCCCGTTTACAGGAGGTTCGAAAAGATTGGATTGCGGGAGAATAAATGTTAAAAAAGTACATAAATTTGAGGGGTAGAACAATGCAACTGGCTGACTTCTAGGTTGTTTGAGCTTTCTGATGGCCGAAGGACGTGGGAAAAAATACAACTACACGTAATAATGACAGAATTTAAGCTCATAGTCACTGTGCGGTAGCCCACAATCCCAGATTACCTACGTTAGTTAACATTATCAATGATCATTAAAGGAGTGACTAACTCCAAGCTTATATTAACTTGCACAAACTTTTATTGGGGCACGACTGGGACTTAGAGAGAGAGAGACAATATAACAGCTTGGCCAAGCGAATCTGAGCTGACCACTGTGACCCATAGTCTGAGGTGAAGATTAATGCAAGTTTACGACTACTTATATCCTATTCATAAAACACCTGCAAGAGAAAAATATTCCCGAACATGTCTGAATCAACTGTCACACTATCCCGTTTTATGTTTCATTTACATACAGTGTGTGAAATTAACGAAACAGTTGCACTCAGTACCCCCCCCCCTCACCCCAGTGGTAAGTCTGTGGACTTACAACGCCAAAAAAAAGGGTTTCGATACCCGTGATTGGCACAGCACAGACAGCCCCTTGTGTAGCTTTGTGCTTAACTATATACAAACAAAAAACATTAATTGTACTTCATATCGGATATTATATGTATGGCTCTTAATATTCAAATATTTCAATATTAGGATTTACTAATGACAATAGTATAACGTAGTATGAAGAAAATATATTGTACTGAATAGTGGTTTGGTAATTGTGGTAAAACTGGAGTTGTCACAATATTAGTTTAATTTTTGAGACAAAATAAAAAGTATGTTTTACGGGCTTGGCATAGCCTGGTGGTTAAGGCGCTCGACGCATAATCTGAGGGTTGCGGGATTGAATCCCCGTCACTGAATATGCTCGTCCTTTTAGCCGTGGGGACGTTATAATGTGATGGGCAATCCCACTATTAGTTTACAAAAGAATAGCCCAAGAGGTGGCGGTGGGTGGTGTTGACTAGCTGCCTTTCCTCTAGTTTATCACTGCTCAATTAGTGACGGCTAGCGCAGATAGCCCTCGTGTAGCTTTGATTGAAATTCAAAAACAAATAAACAGAATTACGTATAGGATTTCCCTTCTCCCCATTACTTTGCGACATTTTCTGGATCATTTCGAAACCACCATTCTTCTGAAATGGTTACTGAAACCCAAAATTTGGTTGAAATATGTGGACGATACGTCGATAGTGTGGAGTCACTATGATATTAAGTTAAAATAATTTTTACACCAATTAAACACTTCATATGATAACGTTAAATTTGCAATTGAAAATTAGCAAAATAACCAGCTGACTTTTTAAAGATGTTTGGCAAAACTAGAAGCAGTGATTTTCCCTAAAAAACGCCAGTTTTAGGTGTTTTTTTCAATTTCGCGCAAAGCTACACGAGGGCTATCTACGCTAGCCGTCCCTAATTTAGCAGTAATAGACTAGAGGGAAGGCAGCTAGTCATCACCACCCACCGCCAACTCTTGGTCTAATCTTTTACCAACGAATAGTGGAATTGACCGTCACACTATACCCCCCCCCCCCCCACGGCTGAAAGGGCGAGCATGTCACATATAGATTCTCGTCACTCTTTATCTCAAAATGTTGGTGTGTTCCATATTCTGGCTAACGGAGCTTTTCGCATTTCGTTGAATGATGTTGACCCTTTTCAATAAAATCAGCTATATTAAACGTATGGTCATAGATAGAGGATAATCATAGATAATATTCATTGGTAAATCTGTTAACAAAATGTTTTTTAAGATCATTCTTTCTAAACTTACGAAACGTTTACCAGTTTATACAAAAAAAGAAATACGGATTTTTTTTTTGAATAGGTTTACTGGTATAGCCAAACTGCTTATAAACCTTAACAAAATTTGCTATTTTCTTCTTTCATTGGAAAGGAACTTATGAACATTTGACATAGACGGAGTTGATAAAATAAAGTGTGAATGCAACAAAGTCTACATTGGTTAGACAACCCGCAAGCTAAAATCTCTGTGTGAATGCAACGAAGTCTATATTGGTTAGACAACCCGCAAACTAAAATCTCTGTGTGAATGCAACAAAGTCTATATTGGTTAGACAACCCGCAAATCTCTGTGTGAATGATTACAAATATGCTATAAAAAACAAACAAACAAACACTGCACTTCATCGTATGACATGACATTAATTATAACCACCGTATCCTATGGGATGAGACCGAATTAGTTCGTTTCATGAATAATTACACTGAACTGAATGTAAGAGAGAGTCGATGGACTTAATTAAACACAAATATTTTTTCTTTAAGTAAAGACGAAGGTCCTGTAATCTAATTCCTCCAGCTGTACTTGAATTAACGTCGTATAGACAAGTATATATTTGTTAACAATATATTTTACATATTGTTTTATAATTATAATGAACATTTTACGTTATGTACAGTGTACATGTATACATGTGTTGATAGGTATCATTTCATTTACATAGAACGCTAGTATAAAACTAACATACACCACGTGCTCAAAAAAAAAAAAAGATTTTTAATTACGATATATAAATGTCTCGTCTACTTTCATTCTGTCCGATGATGAACTGGATAAATGTGGTCGAGACAATGTGGTTTTACAATAATCGTGGTTTTAAAGGTGTATTACTTTATGTTAATAAAATGACGGAAGATATATGAATAAACAAATTTAACACAATGATAGTTCCCTTCTTTACATTGTGTGTAAACGGTAATAAAAATCGATACACGTTCTGTTTAGCTTGATGCTCTGTAAACGACAATTTATGGATTTAAGGTTATTTGGAATAAAAAAAGTGGAATTCGCACTAGTATGACGTTCAGTGATAAGAAGTGTAGTACAAATAAGCCTCGTGTTTCACATAACTTTACAAGATAAGAGTTAAATAATTTCATTTGTTGAAGAAACCCAAACTTACTAAGATAAGAGTTAAATAATTTCATTTGTTGAAGAAACCCAAAACTTACTAAGATAAGAGTTAAATAATTTCATTTGTTGAAGAAACCCAAACTTACTAAGATAAGAATTAAATAATTTCAGTTGTTGAATAAACCCAAACTTACTAAGATAACAATTAAATAATTTCAGTTGTTGAAGAAACCCAAAACTTACTAAGATAGAGTTAAATAATTTCATTTGTTGAAGAAACCCAAACTTACAAGGAGCTCATGATCAAATAATATTCTAGATTATTTGTTGAGTAAATTCATCGCCACAATGTTTCGAGCTATTATATAAAGCATTTCGTGTGTATTTGTCTGTCCGCAACGGATTACTGGGTTACGTTATAACTGGATTGAGGGGTTATTTTCTGAAAAAGATACCTGGGTTATTTTATAACAAGATTGATGGGTTATTTTTGAGAGGGATTACTGGGTTGAATAACACAGTTTTTTTTTATCAGAGAAAGTCGCTATTTTATTGAAAACTTCCCAAGATGTGATAATTCATACTGTAGATATTGTGTAAGATAGATGGTTTTGTTTATCGTTCATTTGTTATTCCTAATATCGTTTAGCTTATCTATAAATTTTAGTTACATTAAAACGCTAACCCATCTTCTTACTGATCACGTTATTTTGAGTAAATATGTATGTATTATGAAACTGACACCAGCTTTCCTAGCGGTGACACAGATGTATTATTAATATGCCAAAAGATTATGTAAATTTATGATCGCATGAGATGTACTCTCGTGACTTAAGCAGTGAATAAATACCTTGTCATAAGTTTCATAAACTGAGGCCCCCAATGGCACAGCAGTATGTCTGCGGACTTACAACGCTAGAATCCGGGTTTCGATACCCGTGGTTGACAGAGCACAGATAGCCCATTGTGTAGCTTTGTTCTTAATTACAAACAAACATAAACTGAGTCACGAGATAGTTAGTGAATTATTGGTGTTTGTCACTCAATTATATTATTAACATAAAAAAAGTGATTTTGGAATATTGTTTTGGAATTAGGTTTTTTCTTCTTCTGGTTCTTTTTCCTGATTCCATTATTTGAAATAACTATTATTGATATTTATGTTTTATTGTTCATTAACATTACTATCAAGTCCTGGCCAGGCACGTGTTTATTAATTGTGTTTTTTCTAAGTGCTTAATTACATTCCAAGTGTTGTTACAGTTTAGTAAATTGTTTTTGTTGTTGTTGTAGCGGCATGTTATTTAGACCGGTACAACTGGTTCCCAGATTCAAGCAACTCTTACGGTAAATAACATTTGTCCAATATGTGCTGATCTTTTTTAATTATTGTATACTCGCGAGATGTCAATGTGTACATTCAGTTCCCTCCTGGGATAGATAAAAAAAACGTTACCTGAGTTAGTGGACATAGAAATGAGAAAATCTTATTTTTTGACGTTCCGTATTATACATCTAGGCCGATTACACGTGGGAAATAATGAAGTTAAACAAAACAGTTTAGTTTGGATAGGCTAACCTTGTTTAACTCTCAAGTGTAAATTGAATAAAATGCGAGCATTCTTTTACCATCACAATAACATTGCACTGTAACACTATTGGTCGCAAAGCAAAAAGGGTTATTGCGGAAGACAGAAAAGTTGTCGGGCTGTTTATGTAAATATAGCTATATCGGTCTTTTTGTTATTCTGTTGGATTAAAACTGCTGAACACACGAGTTTATCACATCTATTATTTTGGATACAGAAACTTGAAAGATGAAACCGGAAGTCGTTACAGAAGTATTTTAAACAAATAATTAAGCGGACACTTTTTCTTGGAGGAAGTGAGTTTAGGAAGACCTGAAGACGGGAAACGGAAGTTACACGAAACGTCAATTAATGAACTGTTGCAACCTTAGTCGTTGCTTTCTATAAAGAAACTTCGTCAGACATCACGGGTACGCAGCTTTAATCTTGTATTAAGCATTACAAGTAAATCTCAGGGTTCCTGGTTTGCGTCCCGTTGTCACAATAAACAATGACTGTCTATAAAAGTGACTGTCAAATCTCGTTACTTCGGTCAACAAGAGTAGCTCTAGAGTTGGTGGAGGATGCTGCTAAATATCTACCTTTTCTCCAGTCTATCAGTTCATTGTTACGAACAGCTATGGTCAAATAGCCTTGTGTAGCTTTGCGCGTATTTCTGAAATTCCATGTGTAAATGAATATAAACACACATTTTGTTAGAAGCAAATAGATGATAAAATTTAATAAAGGCTGATGGTTTCGAAGTTTAACATGAAATAAATGGTTTAAACTGTATTTAATAAACATAAGACTGTTCTAGAACGAATTAGATGATAGACTGGAAAAGTGTGGTATAAACAGAATGAGCAGGACAGCACTATACTCACTAAAATAAGGACAACACTTCAACAACAAATTCAGGCTCTTTTAGTGTCAAAAACAAATTTACCAGAAACGTCAAAATTACTCTCATGTTCCACGTGCTTCCTGTTACAGCTCCCCTTCCCCCTCCAGTGGCTCAACGGTAAGTCTGGGGGCTTATAACACTAACAATTGGGTACAATACAGATAGCCCATTGTGTAGCTTTGTGCTTAATAAGGTAAAGTAGAACGCAGCTACCCACGCAACAGTAGATATGTGGTTTCCATGACTCGATCCTGTTCCGTGACAGTACATATATAGTTTCCATGGCTCGATCCTGTTCCGTGACAGTACATATATAGTTTCCATGACTCCGTCCTGTTCCGTGACAGTAGATATATAGTTTCCATGACTCAGTCCTGTTCCGTGACAGTAGATATATAGTTTCCATGAATGGATACTGTCACAGAAAACAACATTAAGGACTTAAATAACACTTGACCGGTTTTAGTGTTTTAGAAATAAGACCCTTAGAAAAAAATGAAAATTTTGTAAATATAGAACAAATATTACAAGAGAGGGAGGTACTGGACGTTTGTCTGCTACATTCTGCCCTTATCATATTCACACCTGCAATAAGCGTAAGTTGTGGGACACCAGATTCAGTTTCTGTGTTTTCTGTGGCAGTTGCAAAGAGCACTAACAATTCTCACCTAATCCTTCGTAAAACAAATCTGTAAGTTGGTAAATACCGTGTCCAACAGATAACATTGTTTTATTCAATCATTTATCGCTTCTGAATTTCAATGCACTTTTATGGCAAGCACTGTACGATGGTTTACACCCATTTGTCAGAAAGAATGACATCTGGGTTTCCACAGCCAAATCACGAAGAAGATCCAGTGCATCCTTTATCCATAACAGCCACGCCACGTGGTTGATGCAAAAGCAAATTGCTGTATCATTACTTCGCACATTAGCAAGGTATTAGAACCAGGACTCACACAATGTATACATCCGTGAATATAGCCTTTATTAGTTTTATAAATGGCCGCTGCTTATATATATACTGTAACTTAACTCCTGAAATACATACTTAGCACTTTGCTGGATGTACACATAAATGTCATCTAAAACTAACGTGGCAACATTATTGATCTTTTCTTCCGAAAGGCCCATGTAAAAGGGCTGACGTGTTTAGTTATCAGTTCTTGGCAGTTGCTATGTCCAAATCCAAAATGAGAACAGCAAAACTGTCCACCCACGCAGAACGAGGTGAGTGAATTGCTCTCATTACAGCAAAAAACTATTTTCCAAACCCAGAATTATAGACAGCAATCTGTTGAATAACCTTGATGAAGTTGAAAGTGAACTCCCAGAAATATTTGCACAGACCTTACATGGTGTAATGCAGGCAGACAGATCATCAAACTGAGACTTGGCTGATCCAGTCAGATCAAAGTGCATTAGTTAACTTGTGCGATTTGTAAAAGTATGTTCCACCCGATCTTTTTGTTGCTGCCCACAAAAGACCAACCACACATCTGTTCCGTTACAGTTAGTAACGTCTTTTACGTTTGCATCTATAACCTGACACGAGTCGGATGCAAACTCCATACATAACAAACACTTAGATGCTTCAAATATTTGCCAGGATGTTGCCCAGTGACTTGATATTCAGTTTTAAAAGAGCTTAAAAGTTCCACAATTTGATTTACTCAATGTTGCACCAGGAGTGCAGTACTGAGTCATATCCATCGGTTTCACTGTCGTTTGGAGAGGGATTATCAGGTGAGCGAATTCGAAATAATAGTATTTATGATTAAATTTAGTACAAATTACACATTCTCCTTGAAGATATCTTCATATTTAATCATTACGTGGTCCTAATATGTATCTTATCCTTTTATACCAACACTTCACATGACATAATACACACCTGTATTCCTTGGACATGAATGAATTACGTCTCGCTAACATTTATTTAGTACGAACCTCTCTGTAACCAATGTGTCAAGACATTTTTGGTTCAATGCCTATAAAGGTGTCTCAATTTCACTGGGTAAAGAAACTTTTGATGCGTAATCACGTGGTTGGCTCCATTGTGCAAGTTGAGATTTCATTAGTCGAGACATAGAGTGTATATAAATTAAGTTAGGGTTGTTTAGCGGATACCTTTAGCATGTTGTACATTTACATCACAAAACAAAAGGTGTAAACATTCTGAAGTATGATAAGGGACGAATCTTGACACTTTAAATTTAACATAAATAATATTTTTTTTCCCAAATCATAATGTTCAACCTAAAGTGAAGACGTATGTAATAAGAATGCAAAATAGAAAAAAATACCTTAAACTGAAGAAAATTAAACAAGCAGCCTACACAGGATTTGATACACGCGAGGAAACTAAAGATGTAACAATGTTATATTCATTTATGTGAACATGTCGTGAAACAATACATACTTATCCTGTGGCTGTTACTTTTTTTGACAAACAGAACCCCTTAAAACGTTTCTTGGCGCCATCATATCTTCAAATAATCCCATCTGGATCTGATCTCAAGCGGGATTAATTACATTATCAAACTGAGTTGATCCGAGATTAATGATATTGATTTTTCTTGAACTTCTAGAATCGAATATTTCTCAACGAAGACTAACGAAGCAGCCTGGTGGTGGTAAACGTCATCATATATTGTTACCACTACACCTTTTCAATATATTAACGGAAACTCGTCGAAACAGTGTTTTTAGTAACTTACATGGAAAGGTACGGGCCAGTACAAAACTATGAACTTAGACATTTCCCCTGATAAATCAATAATTCATTTTTGTTAACTAATTTTCAGGTTGCTAAGGATGAAATTCCAAAATTTATTCGTCCACCGGGTTTACTAACGTTTTTTTTTTTCGTTGCATGGCTATTGAAGTAGAATTTGTCTGATTGTTTGTTGTTAAGCACAAAGCTACACAATGAGCTATCTGTGCTCTGCTCAACACGGGTATCGAAACCCGGATTTCTAGCGTTGTAAATCAGCAGACATGCCGCTGTGCCACTGGGGGGGGGGATGTCATTGAAGTAGACAGATTCAACTTTTCATACGAAAAGTTGTTGAAAATATATGTAAAACTCTCTAATGTAGAAAATAAATGCTTGTAAGGTATACAGGAAGTTACCTTAAACAGTGTTTGAAGAAATACTTCCTGTTATTAACTTTCAATAATTAAAAACTTTTTGGATAATGCCGTCTAAGACGTACTTCAATAGTAGTATAACTATCTTGCCTTTCACAAGCCCCTGCCGACGAGAGTGTGCAAAATTTGCTAACCAAGCAGCGCTTTATGAGATACGAAAGACAATTAAAGTGTTATTATACCTACACATTTCTTAACAATATTTCTCAGACCAAAATGCCCCATTGTAACAAGTTAATCCTGTTCATTAAGTCACGTGATACGACTTTGATGAAACGTCAAACGTCACAGCAGGTCATTCATTCATAAAGTGAAATACTACCACGTTTATTTCCGGTATCCATTTAAACTCTTTACCGTTTGTTCTATGGTATGACACAGTTTACTTCTTAGACTTTGATACTGAACAAATATTCTCGCGAGAAGTGACTTAAAATTAATAGTTAACAATATGTTTGTCCACGTTGAGAATGGAAAACCTGAAACGGATCGCCCACGTTTTCTAAGCTTAAAAACATCAACAGCAGCTTGCTTTGAAGTACAAAAAATTCTAGGCCTAATATTTGTTATCAACATCACTGCTCAACTACTTTTCAATTACTCTTAATTAGGCCATAATAAATTTCACCTGTGCTGGTCACGAAGATAGCCAGGAGTGTTTTCATATAGTAGATAATAATAACGGTACAGTATAGAAAAAGAAATATGCAGACTAGCGTGATATTCACCATTAATGTCAGGCCTAGCTTAATATTTATAATGAATATTCGAAAATTCAAAATAGGAATTAGATATTTGATAATAGTTTTAATGAACCTGGATAAGGTTAAAATATGAGGTTAATAGATTAAAAAGTGGTTTTTTAGATATATGAGAAGATTTTTATGTTGAATTTCTGTAAAATTACAGTTAAATACAAAGCCTTCAGTCCTGTATCATTGTGACACCATACAGGACAATCAATTGAATGGTAGATTCATTGTTACTGAAGTGTACAACAATATAGTATGGCACCAGTAAAATCGATGGTAGATCTATTGTTACTGAAGTGTACAATAATATAGTATGCTACTAGACTAATGAATGGTAGATTTATTGTTACTGAAGTGTACAATAATATAGTATCCTACTAGACTAATGAATGGTAGATTTATTGTTACTGAAGTGTACAATAATATAGTATGGTACCAGTTAAATCAATGGTAGATTTATTGTTACTGAAGTGTACAATAATATAGTATACTACTAGTCAAATCGATGGTAGATCTATTGTTACTGAAGTGTACAATAATATAGTATGCTACTAGACTAATGAATGGTAGATTTATTGTTACTGAAGTGTACAATAATATAGTATACTACTAGTCAAATCAATGGTACATTTATTGTTACTGAAGTGTACAATAATATAGTATACTACTAGTCAAATCAATGGTAGATTTATTGTTACTGAAGTGTACAACAATATAGTATGGTACCAGTTAAATCAATGGTACATTTATTGTTACTGAAGTGTACCATAATATAGTATGCTACCAGTGGTATAATTTGATAAGCCAACTTAAAGATACATATACTCTTTTATCCAGCTTCAGCGTCGTAGCTTTATGGTAGAAGTTCATGCGATCTTCATACCAAAAAACCCGTACCATTTCAAGATCTTACTCACCCGTACCATTTCAATGTGATCTTCATACCAAAAAACCCGTACCATTTCAAGATCTTACTCACCCGTACCATTTCAATGTGATCTTCATACCAAAAAACCCGTACCATTTCAATATCTTACTCACCCGTACCATTTCAATGTGATCTTCATACCAAAAAACCCGTACCATTTCAAGATCTTAATCACATTCAATCAGGCAAATATGAAAAATACATGTTTTGCCTGAATGACACCTAATACACACGATAGGTCAGGTCAGAGATCCCTACGGTTCAGGTGTAACAGGCTCTAATTTTGGGATTGACTGTCACTCTTATAACGCATCCGCAGCTGAAAGTGCGAAGCGTGTTTGGTAGCACCACGTCTCGAACCATTGACCCTCGGATCCACAGTCTAATACTCTAACTGCAAGGCCAAGCTCGGGCAACAATACTTCATACCATCAATCAGGTTGAAATCAGACAAGAGGCTCTTCAAGATTTTATTCCAGCTTGAATGTTATAGTATTGAGACATAACTTTCCTGAAGTGACAAGAATGACAGAAAGTTGTTAAAAGTAAAGCAGGAGTAAATAAATCAACCAGATATTTTTATAATGAGTTGAGACTAACGGGGAAGGACGAAGTTGTATTATAACAAAATAAACTCTCCTTAATACGATCACAACAGTTGATGTCCGCTCGCCACAGCTTTACCGTAAGTACTTAAACTAAACTCCATTTCAAGCAAACAGCACACTGTAAGTACAAGACATCTTTATGGAATGAACATTTCGGGAGAGAAACGCGCTCTGGCTTCGCAAGACTATTATATCAGTCTGTGATATTCTTTAACAACATATCCTCATGCGATGAGTCACCTAGTTGACTATTATATCATTCTCTGATACTCTTTATGTCAACATATCCTCATGAGATGAGTCACCTAGTCGACTACTATACCATTCTATGACACTCTTTAACAACATATCCTCATGAGATGAGTCACCTAGTTGTCTACTATACCATTCTATGACACTCTTTAACAACATATCCTCATGCGATGAGTCACCTAGTCGACTACTTTACCATTCTATGACACTCTTTAACAACATATCCTCAGGAGATGAGTCACCTAGTTGTCTACTATACCATTCTATGACACTCTTTAACAACATATCCTCATGCGATGAGTCACCTAGTTGACTACGAAACCATTCTATGACACTCTTTAACAAGATATCCTCATGCGATGAGTCACCTAGTCGACTACTATACCATTCTATGACACTCTTTAACATCATATCCTCATGCGATGAGTCACCTAGTCGACTACTATACCATTCTATGACACTCTTTAACAAGATATCCTCATGCGATGAGTCACCTAGTCGACTACTATACCATTCTATGACACTCTTTAACAAGATATCCTCATGCGATGAGTCACCTAGTCGACTACTATACCATTCTATGACACTCTTTAACAACATATCCTCATGAGATGAGTCACCTAGTCGACTACTATACCATTCTATGACACTGTTCAACAACATATCTCCATGCGATGAGTCACCTAGTCACTTAATGATACGAGTTACAAGGGTGACGTCATTTACTTTTTGAGTTATCAAAAAATCACAAAACACTAGAGATTTGGATAAGTTAAAAAATTAAAAACCAGAAACTAATGCTTTTGTTTTGTTTCAGACAGCCCATTAGATAGCTTTACGAAAAGACAAAGTAAAAAAAAAGGCTCCAAAAATGTGTCATCTATAATTATGTAGCTTTACGAAAAGACAAAAAAATACTCCAAACATGAGTCATCTTTAATTATGTAGCTTTACGAAAAGACAAAGTAAAAAAAATACTCCAAAAATGAGTCATCTATAATTATGTAGCTTTACGAAAAGACAAAAAAAAAAAAAAACTCCAGAAATGAGTCATCCATAATATGTTTATCATTTTTAATTTTTATTCCATGTATCGCACCTGGAGTATTTTTTTTTGTTTTTAGATGATGCAATACCTACAGAACCTTTCATGTTACGTTCCTGTAATTTCATCACAAAATTACAAGAACGTGATTGAATGTTTAATCAATAATTTTTTTATGACCACGTTTGTGCAACTCATTTTAGGTCGCATAGCTTGACAAGATCGTGGGCGGACATGACATTTCCATCAAATCAATGTTAAGACAGTTTGCTCTGTAAATAAATTCTCGAAAGATATTTTGCGTCTCATTTCCATGATATTTTATGCAATTTCGTTCCAAGCTATATTGGCGAAGTGTACTTTGCATAAAAATCTTTTTTTTTCATTTATAACAACAACAACAACAACAAAACACATCGACTGGTTACGGAATATCTCTTGACTAACAGACATATTTATCTTCTTGTTACCCAATCAAATGGTTTCTACACTAATGTCAATCCTTATTTTTAATTACAGTTTATTGCAGATACTTGTGATTTTTGCACTGACTTAATGAAAACGTTACAACTCTGATACGGCGCTTAATTTTTTTTACTTTTTTTTGTTATTTCCATAAGGCCCGGCATGGCCAGGTGGTTAGGGCGCTCGACTCGCAATCTGAGAGTCGCGGCTTCGAATCTCCGTCCCACCAAACATGCTTACCCTTTCAGCTGTGGGGAGTTATAATGTGATGGTCAGTCTCACTATTCGTTGGTAAAAGGGTAGCCCAAGAATAGAGTTTTGTTTTTTAAAATATTTTGCAAATAGATGCCTACTTCCGAGTATACATGTTTGTTTCCTCATCTCGATATCACTGTTAGAATAGCTTGGAGCTATGATCCACTGTAGTATTGTAATTGTAAGGTTAAGTAGTCTTTTGAATAGTACTCCGTTTTACATCTTATGTATTGTTAGTTGGTAGCAAGAATCAATGCCACAAGATCAAAATAAAGTTGGTTCATAGAAACCTGTTGTGAAAATCGTTAAAAATATTAGCACTATATTTTACCAGAGGTCAATACCCATATAAACAATATTTCGTTTTACAGGGCCCGGCATGGCCAATGGTTAGGGTGCTCGACTCGCAATTTGAGGGTCACAGGTTCGAATCCCTGGCCCACCAAACATTCTCGTCCTTTCAGCCATGGGTGCATTATAATGTGCGGTTAATCCCACTATTCGTTGGTAAAAGAGTAGCCCAAGAGTTGGCGGTAGGTGGTGATGACTAGGTGCCTTCCCACTAGTCTTGCACTGCTAAATTAGGGACGGCTAGCGCAGATAGCCCTGGTGTAGCTTTGCGCGAAATTCAAAACAAACAAACAAATATTTTCATATACAAATATTTAAATTTCAGAAAGAACAACAATAATATTGAAGATATTCAAAGCCAGGAAGCTCTACGTATTGTCAAGCAATGTATTCATTTTTTTGTTGAAGGACTATCCAAACGGTTGTAACCCACGTAAAGCGCAAATTGGTATGGAATGCTTGCCTGCAGTATTGTGATTATAATCCCAATATAATGACACTTTTATGTAGTAAACCTCAGCGAGATGTACAGTATTCATTTTCAACGACAGTGTTTGGTCTTGAGTTTGTTTGAAAACCATGACAGCGTGAAATTACACATCCATAAGGATTTTCATGCAACATTAAACCCAATGTGTGGAAACTGTGGCTTAATGAACTTGGATGAAACAATAGCAATACATAATACCACGTGTCATTAAGCTCTCGGCACTATTTACAGTTAGTTAACACAAAACGCGTTCATAAAGACCAAGCCATAATTTTAATAGTTTAACCTGACTGATCTAAGTGCTTTAAAAAAATTATAATAACGATCCAACAACAGCGGTTGTGATCGCTCCACAAACCCACGAGGTTTTGAAACACCACTCGACATTTCTTAGCTTTTATTATGATTATTTTTATCACTAAAATGAAATTTTCATCTGTTGTTTGTTTCGTTTTTTATCAAGTAATTATGTGTTTGTAATTTATTTGACATATTTTTTATTCCTGACACACTCTAACCCACAACGAAATTCGTGTTTTTTTGTTTTTTTTTAAGTTCCTGAATCATAAATGTAGCTAAAATAATGCTTTGAAATGAACTCACACAACACGTAAATAACTTAGACAGAGGCGAATTGACTTCCTGGAAGTCAATCTCTGTCGAAAGAAAACTTTACTATCTTTGTTTGTTTGAAGTTAAGCACAAAGATACTCAATGGGCTACCTGTGCTCTGCCCACCACGGGTATCGAAACCCGGTTTCTAGCGTTGTAAGTGCGCAGACATACCGCTGTGTCACTGGGGGGCACTTTACTCTCTATTTAAACAATTTTTCACTGTAATCTACCCCGATGAAAAATAAAAATAGAGGGATAAGACATTTCTGTTATAATATATTACTTATTTAGGTTGACCTGAAAGTACCTCTCTATAGGCCCTGGTAAGTCTGAGACCCCCCCCCCCAGTGGCACAGCGGAATGTCTGCTAGAATCCGGGTTTCGAAACCCGTGGTGGGCAGAGCACAGATAGCCCATTGTGTAGCTTTGTGCTTAATTACAAACAAACAAACAAGCCTGAGAACTTAGAATGTTAAAATCCGGGGTTCGATTCCTCGCGGCGACACACAGCATGTAGTCCAATGTGGC
>NW_013666224.1:314354-321495 GCF_000517525.1 Limulus polyphemus
TATATATATATATATATATATATATATATATTGTTTTTCCTAGTGGCTCAGAGGTAAACTTGAGGGCTTTTAACACTAAAATTCTGGATGATTTAATGCCCGCGATGGTCACAGCACAGATATCCCATTGTGCAGATTTTTTTCTAAAAGAAAAACATACAAGGTAATCTAGATTTTAGTGAAATACCATGTTGTTTTTAAACTCTCATGTGCGATTGTTTTTTTTTGCGATAACATGTGAATAACTGTAATTGGACGAATTCCGATAATAATCACAAAACGACCCTAAAAGTAAAGCGAAAAGAAACATTATCGTCTGATACTCATATACACGTATATACACTTTTACAATGCAGGTGGCGTTTTGTAGATATCTTTTCTATTACGATGCTGAAAGATTTAAAATATAATATTTCGTAGAAGTATCTAACGAATGCATATAATTTTCTGTGGTCGTGAAAACTGAGGCGAGGCAGGATTCGAACTCGTATCCTTACTGAATCTGCCCACCTGAGATATCGGGTATATTTGTACATCAGTACCACAAGCCTACATTTCTTCGCTGTTGTTAATCAAGAAAGTTCTGGTTGATCGAAGCCGAACTTCACTAAGCCTAATGTGCATGAGCTGCTAGGTAACATTGTATCAAAAAGTAATATCCGCAATGTACAGTACATCGATCACACCGCAGTTTTCCTTTTTCTCTTAACTAATGGAGTTTTTGAACAATATTATGTTTTCTACACGTACTTATAGCGCTCTGACATCCTACAACGGGCTCTCTTCTTTTCTCTTAATTAGAATAGCATAGACGTCAGTATTATAGTCAGGGTATCAAGACAAATGGTTGGAGAATCCTTGGGTACCTCTTTGAATCTCTACTTGAAACCCCGAAATATCAATTTTCCGGGCGGGAGGATGGTAATACATATGCAAATATCCACCATCTGCTTACCACGAGTGCCATTAATCACGCTAGGGACAATCTCAGCGAAGCTTAAACGTTCGTTCCCCGCAAAAACTTCCAAATTGGTTGCCCAGCTTGTACCGTGTAATTAAGCCAGAAGAAGAATACAGCACGCACGTCAACAATACATTAGAACAGTTGGTGCCTATGTCACGACTGGCCACCTCCTGTAAGTTCTTGAGAAAACGTGCTGTCCTCACAAAAGATTGAACCATGTGTTTGCTCTAGGCACTCCCGCAAGAAAAAAAAAAAAAAAACTAGGGGATATAGTAGTAAAGAAAGCCCAGAATATGTTTTTTTCCTGATCACTTGCGTATAGTAAACATCATTTAGTTGTAGTATATATGTATATATATATATATATTATATGCTTGTGTATGTATTCCTATATATATATAGTCTTTTCAAATCTATGATATTCCCATTTTACAAACTATTGTGCAGATTTTGAAATCTCAGGTCCTGTAGTGACAGAGTCTGCAGAAACGATTGTCAGTCAGTGACTAAGCTTCTGGTTGTCGGTTGTAAAGTAACGATCTACAATCCACTTACTCTCATTGTGTATTCTGGACAGACAGAGAATCTCTTGAAGCAACTGGTTTGGAAATCCCGTACATTTGCTTGGGGGTTTTTGAAACACGGTGTATGGGAAACGTTACATGAGCGTGGGAATGGGTTTTGCCCTAAAAATGCATAAATTTTCTCAATCGTTATTGCAAAATATTGCAGCCTCGATACCTTATTCAAGTACTTGACTGAAATTGTAGGTTAGGCCTATACTTCAATTAACATGTTGCAGGGATTGTTCGTACTATCTGCGCAGAATAAGTTTGTTTTTTCTAGAGTGAAATGGATTCAAACAGATCCTCCCGTGCTACCTTATTCTTCAATCAAAACAACTCATCATTACTATGACGAATGTGTATAATAAGATTATTATTATTTATTGGATCTCTCTTTTTCAGCAAACAGCACCACCATTTTACGACTAAAGCTTTATTTATTTGTTTTCGGAATTTCGCGCAAAGCTACTCGAGGGCTATTTATGCTAGCCGTCCCTAATTTAGCAGTGAAAGACTAGAGGGAAGGTAGATATAGTCAACCCCACCCATTACCAGGTCTCGGGCTACTCTTTTACCAACGAAAAGTAGGACCAACCGCCACATTATAACGACCCTAGGGTGAAAGGACGAGCATGTTTGGTGGGACGGGGGATTCGAACCCTCGACCTCCCAAGCTAGTCCCTAAAACTGTGTATCAACAATAATTCTAGTCATTACACACTAAACATTTTGTTTGTTTGTTTTCTCAGGTGCCAAGATTCCATTTTATTAATGTTGTGGACGTGTTTCTAGGTTCCTGCTTTAAAATGTTCAAAAGTTCAAGGTTTTTTTGTTTTTTACTCTTTCATGGTTGCAGATTTGCAACAACATGTTCAAGTGTGAATTATTGAACTTATAGAAAATTCGAAATTGAGCTTATGAAAAAAAATTAATGAAATTGTAATTATGATATTTGAAATAAGAGCTTTTTTCTTGCAAATTAAATATTAAATTTTTAAACATCTGTTTCTTGATTAGCACAACAGCAGATGGCAGCACGGTCTCATTTTCTTGCAGGTTGTTTATTTGGTTTGACGTGTGCATTGTTTTACATCCTACACTATGCTGTGACATTATTATATAGTTTCTTTATGCTTAGTACATTACAAGAAAGTCAGAAGATGTGGAAGGAACCATTTCAAAAAAACTGAATGAAAATACAATATAACAAATTCTAAGGAACCTTTAAGTAAGGGTTTGTCAAAATATTTGAATTTATTTTGTTGTTGTTTGGAGTACCTGCTGTGTCCACCACAAAGAATCAAACCCCGGATTTTAGTGTTGTAAGTCGGTAAAATTACCGCTGTCCCACTAATTTGTCAAAAAAATTATAAATTGAGTATTTTTACCACAATACTAACAGTTAGTATTTGGAATCGTGGAAGTTTTACAGCTCAGATAATTTAACTTTGATTATAAAAACAAAACAAAAATACATGCGTAAGTAATCAAGAAACGATTGGACCAAACCAATTAGTAAATATTAAACAAAGTACATAGAAATACCAAGCAGTAGTTTTTGAAATTATTTTAAATTTTGTAAGCTATTAAAACAAATTATAAATACCATATACCCAGTCAAATCTTCAGTAATGCTTTGTAATGTAGTTTAAGACTAAACTACCTTATGTGATTAACAAAAACTCTACAGAAATTTTATTTGGGTGCTCAGATCTGGCTTCTTTTTCCGAGACCCGGCATGGCCAGGTGGTTAGGGTGTTCGACTCGCAATCTGAGAGCTGCAGGTCCGAATCCCCATCCCACCAAACATGCTCGCCCTTTCAGTCGTGGGGGGCGTTATAATGTGACGGTCAATCCCACTATTCGTCGGTAAAAGAGTAGCCTAAGATTTGGCGGTAGGTGGTGATGACTAGCTGCCTTCCCTTTAGTCTTATACTGCTAACTTAGGGACGGCTAGCGAAGATAGCCCTTGTGTAGCTTTACGCAAAATTCGAATCAAACAAACCAAATCCTTTTCCGATTTAGAAGAGTCTCATAATTTTTTGACATCATCTCGTTCTCTGCACTTCCAGTGAATTAAAACACATTTTAAACATTACAATGTTGTAGTTCTTGAGCACGTGTTGAAGAATACGTGAACAATTGTGAATTTACCATTCTTGTGTTCTTTTATTCCTAATCCTCTTGTTGTGGAACCACGTGCTTACGCGCATTATTTATGTATTTACACCTAAGTACTTCTCGATGGAGTAGTACTATGTCTGTGGACTTACAACGCTAAAAAACGGGTTTAGATACCCGTGGTGGGCAGAGCACAGATAGCCCATTGTGTAGCTTTGTACTTAATTACAAACAAAAACAAAACACTATTCCTGGGTAAAAAAAGTAGCCCAAGAGTTGGTGGTGTTGGCTAGCTGCCTTCCCTCTAGTCCATCACCATTAAATTAGGGAAGGCTAACGCAAATATCCCTCGAGTATGTTTGGGCGTAATTCAAACCAAACTTTTGTTTATATGAAATTAAAAATTTTTGATCCTATACATTTAAGTACATACATTTTATATGTCTATAAATTTGCATACAAACCATTAATGACTGTACTTCTAAAGCTTTGATTAAATCTATATCGTTATAATAATTAAAACTGAAATAAAGTATTAAAATGTTTAAAGAAATATCATTAAATGTAAATTTTATAATTAATCATATTTGAACGCAAAATATTATAATCCAGATATGATTAAATATAATAATATTGTTTCTTTTAAACATACCAACAGATGGCGCTGTCGCTCTTGTGATAATGAATCAGAAAGGTATTGACTAATCAGCAAGCTTCATGACTTAAGAGTGTAATTGTCGTGGTTTTAGGAAGGCAATTTACAAGTAAACGACCGTCATTCGTATACGCACCACAAGACTCATTCTTCTTGGATGGTAAACGTCGGTGTACTTGATCGACCTACAGAAATGACTTCCTTCTACAATCAGCCCTTTAACGTTAGTGCCATTCAGAAGAATCACTGCAGTTAGACCATCGTTATAAGTTACGAGCAAGTCACGTGCTCTGTATTAGAACGTTGACTTAACACATCGCACATTGACATTCAGTAATGTTATTAAAGCTACCCTGTTTCATGTTACCCCAATTTTAGCCTTATAAAATAGTTTACCTCTGAACTACCGTGGGGATTTTTTTTTTCTGGAGTTTAGGCTCTTCTTAATTATTAAATGAGTAGTCCATTAAACATTACATTACAATAAAGCTAACACTAAAACCCAAATTAATTTTTTAGTCTTTTTTTTGTGTGTTTTATACGTACTCTTACAGTAGTTATTGTACATTTAGGAGAAGTCAGGTAATTCAAGATCAATTTGGAACGTAATAGTGAAGAGAATATACACAAGAAACACATTTTAAAATATTTCGAGAGGACTAATTTTTACCATGTGAGATGTTGAGCTAGTATTGACTTGTGTACTTGCACAGGATAATTACAAATTTTACTTGACGAACGACAGGTGTAATGCTATTGGTTAAGAAAAGTTCTCCATTGCCATTATTGGACGTTTGGCACATAGTAATGTAGGTGAACATCCCCCTCATTTCATTCAAGCTTTTCAGAGCTTTTCCTAAGCATTTTTTAATTATATTGTAGTTTCATCATTTTTTAATACATGATGCCTTATTGCACCTCGTATATTTAGGCCTAGTAACAAATGATTAAAAAAATGGAGAATATTCTAATAAATACATTTATTTATCAACTCCGGAATGAAATTTTATTATCTTGAATATTTATCCCCTTGAACTTACTTATGTAGGTGAATTTTCAACTGTATAAATATTTTTACAGGTGCACAATTTATGAGCAACTGCTTATTAAGAAAATCATTTTTTTAACTTGAAATTTTCGGGAGTAATAAATTTTTTATAGGTAATTTGTAAAATAAACTAGGGTGATGTTTTCTTTCCGAATGCAAGCCCAAAGCCAAAATAAGGAAATGCGTGTAACGTTTGTTTGTTTGTAATTGAATACAAAGCTTCACAATGGGCTATCTGTGCTCTGCCCATCCGGATTCCAGTGTTATAAGTCCGCATACATAACGACGTGCCACTAGGGGGTGGGGGGTGGCTACGTGTAAAGTGTGAGCGAATTTTTGATGGAAATATATAGATTTATTTTAGATCTGAGCATTTTAAAATTGCATTTCCAAAAGTTCCAAAACTGTGCATATTTTCTCATCAGAAATACATCTCTTGTACTTTTTTGCTTCAAGCGCGCTGAAGGAGTGAGGCAGAGGTAAACTTTCTGGTTCTAAAAGAAATTATTAAAGTTTGACATTTTATAAACTCACTGATAAAAATGAAATGAAATTTATATACCTTTGTTTTATAATACGTCACAAAAAAAAGAGAACGATGTCAGAAAAAAATAAAAGATCCCATAATTTGCTCATGCAGCTAAAGAATTTCGTTTTAAGGTTATATTTTATGGAGAGAAAAAAAAAGAAAGAAAAGGGATCATCTCATTTTTGTGAGAAATATCGAAAAAGCTTAGACGTGTTTGAGCATGCGTGTAGCAAAGATCTTTGAGAGTTGAGTGAAGTCTGAATCTTTTTTTTTATATATATATTTAGGAAAAAAAAAGAAAAACTGATACGCAAAGAACCGAATTTCTCTTCGGTGTAGGTTGATGAGGTAAAATTCTGTTTTAATTCATGACCTAATAAATCACTTGTCTTTGTTGTCTGTTTTAGTTTATATATCGCTGTCCTCTTGTGTTTATCTTGATGCTATTAAGCCGTGTGAGTTTCAGGACTTTTTTTTCTGTATTAATATTCTAAGACACCTTATCGAACTGACTGGCAATCCGCAACTTTGAAACTACTGACTTACGTAGATATACCATTGGCAACAGTTAGGTGTATATGTGTAGGATGATATAAAAGATTAACACGAAAAGCCTACCAACAGAAACATTACTGTAACAAGAAAGCGTATATAATATTCAGCGTAATGTCCATGTTATATTTCACTTGGCAGGGAACGGTAAGCGATAAGGCTCCTGGTCATTCTCTCCTAAGAGCCTTCTATGCGTATATTTTGATGTCTGCACACACCACAGATAACCGTAGTTTCCTCTAAGCCTCTATATTCCCATTACAGCTTGTTCCGTGAAAATAAACCATTCATAAGCATCGTATAAGGATATAGCAATGCATGAGAATTATTAAAGAGTTAGGGTTATGTTTAAAAGTTCTGATTCATTGACCAGGCGTAACCCAGTGGTGGCGTACCCGGACTGTGAATTCGAGGGTTCGGGGTTCGCGTTCCTTTGTCGTAAAATCGCATCCTGTAATTTAGGACAATCGGTGCACTATAAGAGTGGCAGTCAATTTACACAAGAGTAGGCCAGGAGTGGGTTGATCAGCTATCCTTTCTTTAGTCTTGTTTTTTTTTTTCAAAATTAGGGACAACTATGCGCAGAAAGCTTTTATTTAACCATGCGCTAACATTTTAAATACCGTATTTTTCGGTGTATAAGACGCACTTTTTTACCCCAAAATTTGGTGTCAAACTATGCTTGCGTCCTATACACCGAAGGTAT
>NW_013666224.1:322193-325689 GCF_000517525.1 Limulus polyphemus
TTTAATTTTTGTTCAATAAAAATCTTTCAAATGCGACTGTAGCTTTTTTTCCCCCAAAAAAACTTTGTCATCAAAATAAGGGCGCGTCTTATAATCCGAAAAATACAGTAGATTTGATATACGCGATAGAATACACAATAAAAATGCGAATTTCAGCTCTATCGACTATATTTGATTTGAAATAGTGACATTCTGTGACGTAACAACATTTTATTAGGATTATTAAAACTTGCAGTAAAAGTTGTTATAACTGTACTTAAAAAAAAGACTACTGTAAAAATCCTACAGCGAATAAATTATAGTTATGAAAAAGGCAGCTGCACAGGAAAGGCTCGATTCACATACTATAATAAGGCACTGCGATTTGAAAAATAAATTTCTTGTTCGATTTACAGTTCAGACTTTCCAATCCCTTTGTAAAGATTGCTTGTCGTGTCCCCAAATAATGATACAGCTACGTCATTTATCGCTGAGACAACTGTAGTTTTGTTCTAGTTGCTGGTAATCTTAAAGTGTTTATAATATTGAAATGTAATTAGTGATACAGCCTTTCGAAATTATAAATTTGAATTATAGACATTCGGACCGAATGTTTTTGTTTGTTTGTAGTCAAGCACACACAGCTATACGATGGGCTATCTGTGCTCTTCCCAACACGAGTGTCGAAACCTGGATTTTAGCGTCATAAGTCCGCAGACTTGCCGCTGAACCACTGGGGTGGGGGGCGAATATCTTCCTATGATGATGACAGAACCTTGTCGAAACGTTGTACATTTGCTGTTATGTTAAACTTGTATTAAAGTTTTTCTTCATTACCCATTCAAGCCGTCTCCAAGCATTGTTAGTCTCAAAGTGGGTTCCTCGTCATCGAATCTTCCTATTCGCAGACATATTGTTCAGGTTGGTCAATAGGTGGCGCTAAAGTAGCGAGTCACAACGAGTAGAGTAGACGTACAGCGTAGTCAGGCTAAATAAAAGTACGTCTTCAGTTTCTAGTAACTAAATGTTATTTTAATTTTAAACTTGTTACTTTCTGTATTTACAGTTTTTGAGTATTTCTTGATCTGACTTGATTGTTGCACTGTGTGAGTCTGTTGATAACAGTGCCTAACAACTCTTAATTAATACGTGTTAACTCTTAACTTTAGCCATAACTCCGAGCAATAAAGTTTACTTCAATAAATAATAAAATCTGGATCAGAATTATCTCACTAATATTATGTGTTTTGTGTTTTAGCGTGCGGTCCAGTATGTGTTTTGTGTTTTAGCATGCGGTCCAGTAGTGTTATTCTCTAGGCGCCTCCATAACGATTACTCTACTTACCTCATCGCTCAGCCTAGCGGTATTTTTTTTTATTATTCTTCATTTATCAGCCAGACATCAGCAAAGTTGCACTTGTCAGCTTTATATTGTTTCAGAATAACTTAGTACCACATTCTGTCACGTTAAAATCTATTCAGCACGCTTCGCACGGCAGCTTCTCTCGTGTATACCCAAATCACCTGTACGTCCAATAACGTCTTCGAGTAAGCACATTTCAAGAATAGCAATCTCAGAGAGAGAGAACTTTCAAGCGTATATTTCGCACAGGTGGAGCCGAGATTTTAGTGTAAAATATTACTCGTATTTATTTTGTGTCCAGTTCTACGTTGTTGTTGTTGTTTAGAATTTCTAGTGATGACAGATAAATAAGTTAGGAAAGACCGTTGTTGAAACTGTAGAATTGTGTAAATATTATTTACTTTATTTTCTTTTTTTGCAGAGTATTAATCAAAAGAAACTTGTAATCAACAGAAAACTCAATCATGATTCCAAACAACATCAATAAAATGACCACATATTTATTAAACAGAACGCCCTCTTTGATTTGAAAGTGATGGGATTCGTTAATTTACTATATTTTTGTTATTTCAACGCCGGTCTTGTCAGTTCAAAAAATAAATTACCTCAACACATTCATGCTGGGAAGATAATTCATCATTGCTCTTCCACGTGAAGTACATCATGCTAATTACTTTTGAGAAGGTTGTCTAAAAAATACAACACAAAGTACACAGAATGATAATGTTTTCTGAGATAAGCCTCATGGTCACATGGCTATTTCCATTGCAGTCACATGGTTATTTCCACTGCACTGATGAACCTTATGGCCACATTGCTATTTCCATAGCACTGATAAACCTAGCAGTCACATGGTTATTTCCACTACACGGATGAAACTTATGGTCACATGTTGTTCTACAGTAATGATAAACCTAACAGTCACATGGTTATTTCTATAGCAGTGATAAACCTCAAAGTCACATGGTTATTTCCATAGCACTGATAAACCTAGCAGTCACATGGTTATTTCCACTACACGGATGAAAGTTATGGTCACATGGTTATTTCCATAGCACTGATAAACCTAGCAGTCACATGGTTATTTCCACTACACGGATGAAACTTATGGTCACATGTTGTTCTACAGTAATGATAAACCTAACAGTCACATGGTTATTTCTATAGCAGTGATAAACCTCAAAGTCACATGGTGTTCTACAGTAGTGATAAACCTCAAAGTCACATCGTGTTCTACAGTAGTGATAAACACACTTTATTTCCACATTAGTAAAAGGTTTTAAAGATCACTTATATACAAGGATAAAACAGTTTGGGCGATTTTCTGTGTTGTCCTATGCAGGCCTAAAATTGAAAATTAGAAGTTATTTTTAAAGCCTAGTTGTTATAGCAACTTCTGTTTCAAACATAACGAATCAAATGTTACCGTTAAATATAAGGCAATGTTGGTATTGTGTGAATTCTCGGAAACAGGAGTACACATGTGAAATAAAAGTAATTTGAATGCTCCCCTCAGAGGTAAGCGTGGAAGCTTATAACGCTAAAAACCGAGTTTCGATACCAGTGTTAGACACAGCACAAATAGCTTACTTGTATAGCTTTGTAGCTAACAATAAACAAGTGGCCCCCCTAGTAGCACAGCGGTATGTCTTCGGACTTACAATGCTAAAAACCGAGTTTCGATACCAGTGTTAGACACAGCACAAATAGCTTACTTGTATAGCTTTGTAGCTAACAATAAACAAGTGGCCCCCCTAGTAGCACAGCGGTATGTCTTCGGACTTACAATGCTAAAAACCGAGTTTCGAAACCCGTGGTGGGCAGAGCACAGATAACCCATTGTGTAGCTTTGTGCTTAATTACAAATAAACGTAATGTGAAGTAGAAAATTGTTATATTATAAGAATATAAAAGATACCATGTAATATCAAGCACACTGTAACTTGTCCGAGGAAATTCTGGTCAAGAATCTATCGTTTACTGTGACCTGTTGAACTGAAAAGCGACCTCTGGCGGTTTTGTTAGACGGGAGAAGAAAATCTAGTTAGTTCTCTACAAATAAATGGATGTGCTCTCACACCAAAAATCTAAAGAATTATAACTCTCTATTTTATTTATATTTACAGATCTATCGTTTACTGTGACCTGTTGAAC
>NW_013666224.1:326689-336782 GCF_000517525.1 Limulus polyphemus
CTCTATTTTATTTATATTTACAGATCTATCGTTTACTGTGACCTGTTGAACTGAAAAGCGACCTCTGGCGGTTTCGTTAGACGGGAGAAGAAAATCTAGTTAGTTCTCTACAAATAAATGGGTGTGCTCTCACACCAAAAATCTAAAGAATTATAACTCTCTATTTTATTTATATTTACAGATCTATCGTTTACTGTGACCTGTTGAACTGAAAAGCGCCCTCTGGCGGTTTTGTTAGATGGGAGAAGAAAATCTAGTTAGTTCTCTACAAATAAATGGATGTGCTCTCACACCAAAAATCTAAAGAATTGTAACTATCTATTTTATTTATATTTACAGAGACTCTAGGAGGAACAAACTTAAATTCTTCTTATTACTAGACTTTAGAAGTTTTTTTCACTTTTAGATTAAAACAATTTTTAGATTTTTTTTAATAGCAAAGCCACATTGGGCTATCTCCTATGTCCACTGCGGGGAATCGAACACCGGATTTTTTCGTGGGAAGTTTGTAGAATTACCGCTGTCCTACCGGAGGACCTTTTTAGGTGACTAAAGTGTATTGCACTGTGGCTCCTACTAAATTACATCAGCTTACTACATGTAAGAATCTACACTTTAAATGTAAGAAACTTCATTCACAAAACATTTCAAACATCGTAGTGTTAAATTACCTTACTTTTTTAAAATTGTAAGTATACAGGAATTTCCTATCTTCCATCAAGAACGTCATATAATATGTTCAAGGTATTTCACGTATTTTGTTTTACTTCAGTGATAAAATTATGCAAATACAGACACGGACATACAAGTAGAACCAGCTACAGATTGCATGTATCGTATTTATTATTAGGTGCACAACTCCGTGGGATGATTTCAGCTTTTCTGTAACTCAAGGTAAGCTTGGAGGTAAGTTCTTTAATATATTTGCTTCAATTTTGTGTATTTTCCGCTGTATATAAGATACAAAGAGAGGTATTTGAATAATGTTTGTTGTTTATAATGAATCATTTGTTCTGTTGGTTGTAGAGAAACTAACTTGGGTGTACTGGTATAACAAGAAGTCATATTTACTGATGCCAAAAGAAAAGGCAGCTACATACTTTATTAAAGAAAAGATTGGAAGCAAATGAGTGTGCGCCTGCGCAAGGATAGGAGATTTATAATGAAAAAGGCACGATTTAAGGTTCCTGGTTTATCTTGGTGAATTGAGTCGGTGGAAATGATCATTTCTACGTATCAGATAGTGGCGACGATAAGTCCACTCTTGCGGCCCATGATGAGTCAAGAAACGATTTTCATTATCAAACGGCCACTTGCACCAGACTAATTCCACATAAAACCTAACCAGGCGAGCGAGATTTACATCAGGCATACCAAAAAATATTATCACTCCATCGACTGTGTTGATTTGAATAATGACCGTTGAAGTGCACGTAAAGAGGAGGCAAGAAGGCGTTCTCGTTTAATTCCGATGGAGACAAGGGCCGAAAAGTAGCGGAGGTCTTCGTGATGTAGATAAGATCTTCTATTGCCACTGAGGTACACGTCTTGTGGGTCCTGAAGATTCCCAACTCAACTTTAAGACTTCCGCTCAGACTAGCTGAATCCAGAATGATGATTCATCATTTAGCCAATGCACGCTATCGTGTCTTTAAATAAATAACATCATTCGTAATTACTCTACAATTCAGATGTCAATCTCCAGAACCATCAATATAAATTGATGATGACCAAACCTGTTGCTACACCACTGCTTTGTTACTAAGCGCCATCTCGCGGGATATTTTAACAGGAGAAAACTTAATATAATTTTCGAAAAGTAAATAAAAATATATATTTATATGAAAACTTATGATACAGTTTATTTTCATCGTCAGAAGGTGTTGAGTCATAAGAATGTCTAAAGTATATAGAAATTTGTATTTCAATGAAACCATATGAATGGAAGAACGTACTTTAACCAATCCGACTTATGGATCAGATTAATAAAATCGCCATTGTCAAACATATCAACACAAGTATTTTACTATAAATACAAATTGGTTGTTTGTTTCGTGTTAAGCACAAAGCTACGCAATGGGCTATTAGTGCTGTGCCCACCACGAGTATCAAAACCATGTCTTTAGAGTTATAAGCCTTCAGACTTGCCACTGAGCCACTGGGGAGCACATACGAGTGGAATTGTGATCTTAGGCTGCTGCCAAGTGCATTAAAATAGAATTCTTAATGGGGGAGGGCGTTGTCATAATGGTTTAAAGAAACGATTTCAATGTTGTTGTTGTTGTTTATTTATCAGATAAATGGTCTAACTTACTTCCAGTTATAAACTGACAGGGGAGGGCGTTGTCACAATGGTTTAAAGAAACGATTTCAATGTTGTTGTTGATCAGATAAATGGTCTAACTTACTTCCACTTATAAACTGACAGTTAATTCCGTTATACTGTTCAAAGAACGGCAGATGCTGCAGGCTAGCTGCCACCCCTCTATTCAGCAGTTCAAAATTAGAGACGGCTATAACTGGACCTTAGGGGTCTCTAGCCTGGTTGTTTATTACACGTACGCATAAGGAACTTATTTTGATTGAAAACTCCATCTTTGTATTCTTACGTGTGATGAGATATATATAAAAATGCGAAGAAATGATTTTTGTAAATTTAACACTTGAGTTGAACTGAGTTTGATTGAAATCAATACGCTTTGAGATGTTAATGAAATGTAAAAAGGACAAAACTCCCCAGCTGGCAGATAATAAGAATATTTTAACAAACATCACTGAGTCTTTCCGAGCAGGTAGCGGTAGAGGTAGCCGACATTTAACTCGTTACCAAAAGATGGCAGATGGAACCCTATAGTGACCACGAATCGCTAATCAAAGAAAACTAATAGAGTGTTATCACGCATTTCGGTTTGTAACGTGTGGAAGTGCCGGACATTTTCCTGAAGCAAGTCACCCTGACAGACACCGATAGGACTCGCCGTTGTCTAGGCAACTTCTCGCAGAAGGTGGTCCGTGATAAGCACATCCTGGCCAGAGGGTGGTAACCTGTGGAAGGTCAGTTTGTCGGTTGGGGGTTGAGATTTATCAAGCAGCCTCGAGCAGTCACCACCCCAGGTATCTGTGAGTAAAGAACAACCTCGTTAATAATATGTAAACACTTACTGTCTCCAACTTAAAGATCACCTGAAGGTTTCTATAGTAACAACTATGTTTTTTCTTTTTTTGTGTGCGTGTCACTCCTGGTTTCCTCTAATCGGAATAAGTGTTCGTGCTTTAGATGTCATCTATAACTAGCTAAAACTAAATTTTTTTTTTTCATAGTTGTGTCCGAGATCCGAATTAATTTGTATTATCATGTTAGTGTAGCAGTTAGAGGGTTGTAACCCCCAGAGACAGCTTGAGGAAAATAATAGAGAAGGAACTCGGATCTCATGAGTCTCGTATTTGTGTTAAGCCTGATCGATGATTTTCTAGGATTTTTGTGTTAAAGAACAGAGGTTAAGTTATTCAGACACGAACGGTTTAAACAGCAGACATCCACCGATGCCCTAATCTCCAATAGATTAACATTTTGCTTCTTCAAATAGAAGGCTTTTTTTTTTTGAGGATGTTAAAAAAAAGTCGATGTTTAATGTAATACTTATTATACGTTCTCAACATTTATCATATGCGATTGATACAGTCAAATTATTCGACGGACCAAGACCAAGAGTGTATATCGTCCTCGTGATTTTTTGTTTAAATAAGATTTTTACCCCTCAAATTCACGTTGTATACAGTGCAGACTAAATAGGTGCAATTACTGCGGTCTTGGGTCACGCCCTGCTCGACTTCTCGGTGGTTGTCGCTTTGATTTCTTTCTGGAGTTAATAAAGAACTCCACTCAGGTGTAACTTTTAAACGAACTTTATGATAGCACATAGAAAAAAAAACTGGCAAAATTACCTGGTTTGTTTTTAATGAAGATGGACCGAAGTAGCAGTGATATTAAGGAAGCCCCAATGTTTATCAGTTTTATTAGCTGTTTAATAAAAACACTGCAACACCCAAGTGTATATGATTCATAAATATAACATTAAAAGGAAATTTCACGAATTCCTACGTTATCTCCTTCCGTGTTACTAATATAACTTACTGAAAAATGTAAACCGGGAAAGCTTTAAGGATATTTTATCTTTCCAGTTCATAAAATACCAGTACCAAAAATATCAGTTCATTATGAATGTAACTGATAGTATAAAATACCAGGACCAAAAAATACCAATTAATTATGAATGTAACTGATAGTATAAAATACCAGAACCAAAAATATCAGTTCATTATGAAATATAGCTGATAGTATAAAACACCAGTACCAAAAAATACCAATTAATTATGAATGTAACTGATAGTATAAAATACCAGAACCAAAAAATACCAGTTCATTATGAATATAGCTGATAGTATAAAACGCCAGTTCATTATGAATACAACGGAGAGTATGAAATACCAGTACCAAAAAGTACCAGTTCATTATGAGTATAATTAATAGTATAAAATACCAGTACCAAAAAGTACCAGTTTAAAATCATCTTTGTGAAACTTAATCTGAGTACTGATTTGAACCAGAGTTTAAAAATGCCAACACATGGATATGGTTTTATATGCTAATATCCAGGAAGTATTACACTCTACTTCAGCCTAATCTGTTGGTAAGACATTATAAGCTTATACAGTAAGAAATTAATTTCAACCAATTATCCCTATCGGGTAAGATTCAAGGATATTCTACGCTTTTCTTATCCAAGTTTGTACAATAGCAGCGACATTAAATCTCTGTTAACCCAACAATCTTTGTACTACATCTCTCTATAGTTCCCTCTGGTGGTCAGACATACGAAACTTCTATAAAATTAGCAACAGTAAACCCTTATTAACGAAACAATCCTTAAATACTTCTACGGAGGGTATATTCCTTTTTTTTTAGTTGTCGCTGGTAGTCAAACACTTACTTCAAAAAACACAAAGTTTCTGATGATCTAAGATCCCATTTCTTTTAAATAACAGAATTATGTAATTTATTATGTTTTTTTTAGTTCAAAGCTACAGAATCGAACCCCGGATTTCACCGTTGTGGGGCCGTGAATTTACAGCTGACACACCAAGGGACAGTTTGTTATACTTTTACTCTAGTGTCATATTTCTGTATCTCACTGAATGTATACTCTAAATACTTACATTTTGTTGGAGCAAATACCATACCATGATTTTATAATGCTTTTATAAATTGTAAATTATAAATCATTGATGAACGTTTTACAAGTTCTAAACCAGAAGAATGTCTGTTGTTAATAGAAAAATATTAGAAGGTGGTGGAAAATTCTTTATTAAGTTTGATTTTTGGCGAATATTTTAATTTTCTGTATTTTTATAGCACTGCATGAAAGTCGGCGAGTAAAAATGAATAAGTAAAAATACACAATTTGGTGTTAAATAATGAATTAATATGGTGTTAATAAGTAAAAATAAACAATTTGGTGTTAAATAATAAATTAATATAGTGTTAATAAGTAAAAATAAACAATTTGGTGTTAAATAATAAATTAATATAGTGTTAATAAGTAAAAATAAACAATTTGGTGTTAAATAATAAATTAATATATGTTGATGAGTAAAAATAAACAATTTGGTGTTAAATAATAAATTAATATATGTTGATGAGTAAAAATAAACAATTTGGTGTTAAATAATAAAGCACCCCAGTGACACAGCGGTATATCTGCGGACTTATAACGTTAGAATCCGGGTTTCAATACCCGTGGTGGGCAGAGCACAGATAGTCCATCGTGTAGCTTTGTGTTTAATTACAAACAAATAATAAATTAATATAATGTTAATAAATTCTTACCCTAGTTCTGATACGTAGTGACTTTATTAAAGTTTATAAAAATAACGCTTCACTATCTTAAGCTAGTTCCCGCCAAAACTTATTCATACCCTAATTCTGATACGTAGTGACTTAATTAAAGTTTATAAAAATACGCTTCACTAACTTAAGCTAGTTCCCGCCGAAACTTATTGAATCTCGACTACTGGTATGTCTGTGTAGATACATTATTAAATACTCCTCACCCAGAAGTTATTATATTATAGAACTGTAAACTTTGTTTTACTAGTTGGGATTTTAGAGGCTTTTTTTTTTTAATCGAGGTGGAGACACGTGTTTTTATCTAAACATGCCATGTCTTTGAGGACAGAGCGAAATGGAAAACCGGATATCTAAAACGATGGTTCACGGACGTTAACTGTTTCCCAGATCCAGTTTTCCAACTATAGACACATTTAGCTTCTTCCAGTGAGTTACGGGAAATGTTATTGGCGTAGCTGGGCTGATACGGAGTTGAACAACAATTCATAATGTAAGCCTTGTTTATTGCCTTGAGCTGTTTTGTTTGGTATGCCATGAAAGACCTGTGTGATTCATCTACTCAACCGCACGAGCTATGTATTAAGAGAGGTAAACAGATCTACACATATATACTGCTCAAAAACAAAATTTATTTGGTAAAAATGTAGTTGCTATATAGATTGCAATAGGTATGTGCGGTATACTTCCAAATATACACGTTTAAAATTGCAAGGTGTTGTTGTAAATTACACACAAACCACTATGTAAAAACATAACGTAATATGTACAACTTTTTATACAAAAAAACACTTCGAACTATAGATTCCTGTTATTAAGTGTATATATAAGATAGTTCAGGATAATGTGTTTTTAATAACATATCATAGTTTGACACACAAAATATTCGATCCTATACATACTGCTTTGATTCTTTGATAACAGCAGAGTTCTTATATTTATGATTTCAAAAATTATTATTATTTGATGTTCAGTTTCAGTACACTTCTGCTACATCTAGTGCACTGATAAACTCCAGGCACTGGTTCATTGGACTGTTTATACACTTCTGCCGGATCTGGTGCGCTGATGAACTTGCGTCAACAAGTTCATTAGACTATTTGTACACTTCTGCCCGATCTGGTACACTGATGGACTCTAGGCAAGAGACATTGGACTGTTTGTACACTTCTAGCAGACTTGGTACACTGATGAACTTAAGTCAACTGGTTCGCTGGACTGTTTGTACACTTCCAGCAGACTTGGTACACTGATGAACTTAAGTCAATTGGTTTGTTGGATTGTTTGTACACTTCTAGTAGAGTTGGCACACTGATGAACTAGAAACAACTGGTTCACTGGACTGTTTGTACAGTTCTGTCAGATTTGGTACACTGATGAACTTGAGTCAACTGGTTCGCTGGACTGTTTGTACACTTCTAGCAGACTTGGTACACTGATGAACTTAAGTCAACTGGTTTACTGGACTGTTTGTACAGTTCTGCTTGATCTGGTGCACTGATTTACTGAAGGCACTGGTTCACTGTAATAGCTAGCTAGTATATTGTGTAAGCAAGTGTATTTACTGATAAGAAATATGACGAGATGGTACTTCTATAAAGAGTCAGTAAATCGTAAACAGAGTTGGATAACCGTCATTAAAATTGAAACTATTTTTAAACAAGATGCTTTTGTTGCTGAAGTGTGTAGAATGAACAAAAATTCACAGAGTTAGACCATATGTAAGGTTAGGTTAACAGAACAGAAGGATCAACTTTCAAAAAATACTGAAACATATTTTTATTAATCACATACCTAGTAGTTTAAATAGGATTCCATACAGTACTCGGGTTATCTTATGAAAAACGAAAATGCAACTCAAGACTTTTCAATAATAGTAATTATTTTTGTCTGTACGTAATGATCAAAAATGGGCGTCTCTAGCCTATAGGATTGAGTTATCTGTAAATATTTATAGATCAGTGATAGGGTTCGAAAGATTGGGGTCAGCAACTCTGGACAGCACCGCTTCACAATCTTTTCAGGGGCGTGTTTTAGGTCAAGACGGGTTTGACCTCTGAAGGTCAAGTTTCTTTCTTCTCTCCTTCATATACTATGCGCGTTTTTTGTACAAATTTGGTAATGCACCTGGTGGAGGAATTATGAAGTATACTGCTACAGTCTTTATGTTCGGTCCTAAAACCTATGTAACACTTCAAGCAAACAGTCCAGTCTTAAATAGAACATAGCGATAACTGCCACAAGGTGGCCTTACATTAGTTATGAAGTTGGCGTATAATAAACGTGTGAGGTTAATTTTACTTCCTATGAGGTTAATTTCACTTTCTATGAGGTTAATGTTACTTCCTATGAGGTTAATTTTACTTCCTAATTACTTAAGAACTCTGTTTGTAACAACTTCTTCAAAAAGTTTTCCTATACAACTTGTGAGGCCTAAAGTTATCAAGTGTTTCCTTCTGGATGGAACACGGTATCGTTATATGTCTATGTGTTATTTTGTGTGAATATCGTTATATGTCTATATGTTATTTTGTGTGAATATCGTTATATGTCTATGTGTTATTTTGTGTGAATATCGTTATATGTCTATGTGTTATTTTGTGTGAATGTAGTTTGTAATGTTAATGCCACTGCTTGTGAATCGTTTAATATGTTTCTAGAAGTTCTCTGAGGCAGTTTAGATGTTATGTTGTAAATAGAAAGTATCCAGATTTTGGTTATTGTTAAGCACAAAGCTACATAATAGGATACCTGTACTATGCCCACCACGGGTATCGAAACCGGTCTTAGATATTTTTTTTAATGTATAGGTTTCTAGCCCCTGAGCAAGAACAAGAGCTAATTATACTAATTAGAAAAAGCACTCGGAGAAACGAACATTTAACAGCCATTTTCAATCTGTCTTACTCTTGGAAGCAAACAATGTTAGTTCGAAAAAAACCTATCTTTACTGTCCAGATAATAATATAAAAATACGTTTTTTTTTATTTCAGCCAACGTTTCGCCATTGCGGCTTTATCAGGGTTATAAGTCGAAGAACACTTCTTGTACTACTATCTATGATGAAGCCGTTGGCTTAAATGAAAAGCTTCTTTTTATTAACTAGAACGCAAAGATTGTTTTCTTGTTTCTAATTCGTTTCTAAGATTTCTAAATCCCTTCACTGTGCACAAGTTCACAAGTTCTGAAAGACACAGGTGTATACTAACACGCAAAAACAAAACGCAGTTAAAGCACACCTTCAAAATATTATTTTGTTTACGATTAACCTGTAAATATATTTTAAAAAAACCTCTTCTAAAAAGCAACACAACGTTTCGCTAGGTTTACCTAGAATCAGCAGCTTTGAATAAAGTCGTACAGTAGGTAAAATTATCACGTGTTTTATTATCAGAATAATATTACGCCATTAAACAATAAAGCAATATAAAGCAAAAATAGCTATGTAAGGTCAACAAAGATGTATAAATGCACATCTGTACATATATATATATATTTGAATAAGGAGAATATATTAGAATATGTCATCCACACGACATCTGCTATATCCAGTGTCGACGAGGCGTTTCGCCCAAACTACGGCTCATCAGGCGGGTTGGGATACAGACCTCTCATCAATTTTCAACTGTTAGGGTGTGAATCAATTTGATGGGTTTTTGTTTTTTGATGAAATTTTTTTTTTCTATTTTTTATTTTATTGTTTGCTTTGTCAATTACTTCAGTATATGAAAAATCAGAGAAGTGGTTATGTTTAACTATGTGTTTATATACATGAAAAGAAACTTTCAAATGTCGTGTTGAAAAGGTGTAGGCTAGTTTTTTCGGGTGTAGGGTCTATCTCAATGTTAGAATTACATTTGATACACTGTCAAAAAGTTTTCTTGACAGAAGCTAGTCTAATCTTCTCGCTGGTAGGAAAGAAATTTTATCACGTGCTTTATCAGTTTTTCAGCATATTTTCTGGAGAATGTGAAAAATTTAGGGATATACCGGTAACATACAATAACTGGACCGGTTTTCTAAACCCCTACTGTTTGTCTCTTAGACGTGTAATTCATTTTTTAAACGATGTTTGTTTGTTTTGAATTTCGAGCAAAGCTACACGAGGGCTATCTGCGCTAGCCATCCCTAATTTAGCAGTGTAAGACTAGAGGGAAGGCAGATAGTCATCACCACCCACCGCCAACT
>NW_013666224.1:337782-342219 GCF_000517525.1 Limulus polyphemus
GACCCACAGATTGAGAGACGAGCGCCCTAACCACCTGGCCATGCCGGGCCTTTTAAAAGATGTGAAGTTTTATTTAACATTTAGGAAGGGGTACTTATTTTATGATACAAGTTAAGATTTGAACTTTTTTTTTTAAAGTTAGTAAAGCCTGTTGACAGGAACAAATAGTTTTATCTGTAAGAAAAATAATTTTTTTTATCCCTATTTTTTTCCATAGCAACGTGGAAGGAATTACAATGAAGGTAAGCTCCTGCATGTGTATCCTTGCGAAAAATGAATGTGCGAAATTCATTGTGTCTTTTTTGTTTTCACACTAAAATATTTACAAATGAAATCTTACTTAATTCTCGACTATGAACTTAATGTTGGGATGGATTATATTTCAAATTTGAAAGAAAAGTGTCAATACAATTATGAATCCTGAAAAACCGGAAGAAAATGTCATCCACATAACGAATCTGGAAAACTGGACGATGGAAGAAAATTTGTTTAGTTTATTGTAGTGTATGTTGACAAAAACGTATAAAAAAAGGCGTTAAGACGTTAAAACATACCCAAAACCGAATTTTTATCAGCCAAATGAAGGCTTAGAAATTATATGATATCAAAATAAAATTATTTAAAGTGAATTTCAACTATTGTAATATATTTCTACGCCCTTTGCAAATTTAATCTCCATTTGAACAACTGCTGTTTTTGCGGGATACGTGTCCTCTCCTAGGAAACGTTGTGGTGTTTAAGTAGGATATCAAATTCAGTTTAGGGCCGTAGTTTTTTTCTATAAGATAATGCCATGTCGCTTTTTTGAAAACCAAGCATACTTTTTATCCTTTTCAAACATTAAGAAATGCTCCCTGAATATCGCTACTAAAACAGACGTTGCCACAGAGTTTTGGTGTTTGTCGACATCGTGTATTCATCTGAAAGAAAAGAGAGCATGTTGTATTCATGAAAAGGATTATCCTCTCGTGTCTGTATTTCAATTCCATTATGTGTGTTTTTTAACTAAGAGAGCGTTCACGTGCAGACGCAAGCTTGCCCCCTTGGCACCACCACGAGCTCATCCGTAACGTCAGTGGGTAAGACTTACTATTTGCTAAGGTGTGTGCTGGTGATAAATCTAATTAAATACGGTGTGAAAGAACACGAATCGGGTATTTGTCTCCTCGGGCTACTCTTCCATTGGAAGCTCTGTCCCACAGGAGAACGCTAGCCATAAAGAAGAATTAAAACCAGTCCTTTGACTGAACCCCGGAAAGTGTGCCTGTTTCATTTGGTTTTGGTTTCCTGTGAGCACGCGCTCTAGCTTGTTTATTATTTACCAATTTAAACCCTTTTGTGTATAAGCTCCAGTACAGCATGCCGCTGTAGGATGTCATCCTTATATAAAACCAAATGGTGTGTGTGTGTGTGTGTCATGCATGAAACTAAGGTTTTTAGGTCAACAACATGATTAGCATTACAGTTCAATTAACATTCTAGAGTACGAGGTGCGACTTCGTAATAAGGATTAAGTGTTAAATAGTTAACGAGTGAAAGCGGATAAACGGAATTCCGTTTCATGATCACACGTTCCTTATTAGATATCATTATCTTTAGCTGTCATTTCTGTAGATAAAGTCAACAGGTACAACCAGCCCTCATCTCCTGTTGACCACGTGTATCCTAACGAGGTACTAATGTCCTTAAATTCTTATTGTATCATTAGGAGACCCCTCATAGAGATAAAGACTAATGATGTTCAGTATTTCAAGATTATCTAAAATATTGACATTTATTTATTACTTTCGTCAACAGACAGAAAAGTGATTCTTGTCCTACATGTGTTAGAACCTTGGGTATCGTATTTAAACATTCAAACTCTGAACGCAGAATATTTAAACAATAACTTAAAAGAAAATTGCACGGATAGGTATTTCATTGTTAGCAATATCGAAGCTTCGAGATGATACAATTCTATCTGTCTATTTATCTCTGTGTTTATAGCTGGAAAGCTGCGATTATCCGAGATTAGGAAAATGAACCTTGCTTTCCAATACTGTCGAATTGCTTTTAACTGTAAATTATTTAAGCTTGTCACTATACGTCTTCTTCCAACATAATGAATAGGAATATACGTAATTGTTTTTATCTTTGAACACAATAAAAAAAGGCATCCTATATTTTGTAGATGTCGTCTTTCTTCCGATTTCATCCTTACTCTCCTGTGTCATCAGTTTTATTTATCGTATTTGTATATAGGCATGGTACTTGAAAAAAATCATCATTTTACTGTTACAGAATGTATGATTGAAAATAGCCCTAATACGAAGCAGGCAATGAAGAAGCAAAGTTATTTTACGTCGAGATACAAACTGTCACCACGTAAAACATTTATATTCACTTAGGGACATATAATAAGTATGGAAAATTTCAGGATTGGTGAAATGTATGATGTGGAATTAAACAGTGTACATTTAAGTATGATTTATAGGCATGACTACGGTTAAGGAGGAGTATGGAAGACAGGAAGTTAAATCCCTACCAAATCCTCGTTTTCTATTTAGATAACGCGTTACCTAAATAGCTGGGGAGTTTTGAAAAATCTCTGAAATGATAAAAAATAAATTATTTTTCAATAATGTGAGAACTACTGTTCCTCTAGCCACAATTCAGCGTGACCATCAGTTAGAGCTACTGTTCCTCTGGCTACAATTCAGCGTGACCATCAGTTAGAGCTACTGTTTTTTCTGTCCACAATTCAGTGTGACCATCAGTTAGAGCTACTGTTCTTCTGTCCACAATTCAGTGTGACCATCAGTTAGAGCTACTGTTTTTGTCCACAATTCAGTGTGACCATCAGTTAGAGCTACTGTTTTTCTGTCCACAATTCAGTGTGACCATCAGTTAGAGCTACTGTTTTTTTGCCACAATGCAGTGTGACCATCAGTTAGAGCTACTGTTCATCTAGCCACAATGCAGCGTGACCATCAGTTAGAGCTACTGTTCCTCTGGCCACAATGCAGTGTGACCATCAGTTAGAGCTACTGTTCATCTGGCCACAATGCAGTGTGACCATCAGTTAGAGCTACTGTTCATCTAGCCACAATGCAGTGTGACCATCAGTTAGAGCTACTGTTCATCTAGCCACAATGCAGTGTGACCACCACTAAGAGCTACATGACCTAAAGAATATGAATTATTTTTATAATATTCTTCATACACATTCCACGATATTAATTATCAACAACTGATCAAAGTAAGGTACCTAAGTTGATCAGAAATAATAATTAACCCAGTCAATTTTGTTTGCTTGTTGTAAAGCACAAAGCGACACAATTGGCTATCTGTGCTGTGCTCATCACGGATATGGAATCCCGGTTTTTAGCATTATGAATTATCAAACTTACTGCTGAGCCACTGGGGACAACCCAGTGAATAATGTAGCTAATTTAACATCTCTCTTTGTTTTTAAGCACAAAGCTACACAACGGACTAGCTATGTATAAAATGTCATATAACAAAAACGTATAGTTACATAACTGAAAGAAAGAAAAACAAAGAGAATTGTATGTTTCAGAAATACTTCATTTATGACCGTGGTGTCGCCAGTAAAGGCACCACCAGGTTTATTTGTTTGTAATTAAGCACAAAGCTACACAATTGGCTATCTGTGCTCTACCCACCGCGGGTATCGAAACCCGGATTCTAGCGTTGTAAGTCCGCAGATATACCGCTGTGCCACTGGGGGGCGCACCATCAGGGACGGGCTGACATGGTTTGTAAAGAGGCTGTACTTGATGGGGCCTTTACTGGCGAAACCATGATTGTTAATAAATGAAGTACTTGAACAATTGTTTTTGTCCCCCACCCTCCAAATTCTATAATTATGAAGTTTCACCAAAGACTAACGGTTTAAAGTATCAATTATATAAAAATGTATAAGGATTAAAATTCATTAATTCATTAAATAACTCTGCTGTTTTGTTTACTTTATATTCGAACCGATAAACAACATCACAATACAATAAAAAAGAGGTAATGGAAATAGGTTACTACTGCATGTAACATTTCTATTTGTTGGGAGGGTGGGTGTATAGGGAGGCTCGCTTACTATGATGCCCGGCATGGCCAGGTGGTTAGGGGCGCTCGACTCGCAATCTGAGGGTCGCGGGTTTGAATACCCGTACCACCAAACATGCTTGCCCTTTCAGCCGTGACAGTCAATCCCACTATTCGTTGGTAAAAGAGTAGCCCAAGAGTTGGCGGTGGGTGGTGACGACTAGCTGCCTTCCCTCTAGTCTTTCACTGCTAAATTAGGGACGGCTAGCGCAGATAGCCTTCGCGTAGCTTTGCGCGAAATTCAAAATAAACCAAACCAAACCAAACCGCTTACAATGTTTGAAGTAATAATACCAAAACGTCAGGGGAGACTAATAAGGTCACTAACATGAATTA
>NW_013666224.1:343203-351795 GCF_000517525.1 Limulus polyphemus
CAAACAAACAAACAAACAAACATGAATTATGTGAATCGTGTTAGAGTAAAACCAAAGATAGTCTTCTTATTTAACTGTGCTAACAAGTACGTTGTATACTTAAACTTACCATTCTGGTCTCCGAGTTTTGAGGTCACAAATTGTAATTTGAGAGTAATAATTTCGGGTAAACAATACATCATACTGTTAACATAATCTCCGACTGGCGTCTTTTTGTGGGACACAGATGAATTCAGCAGCGTGTGGACATCTAGAGGCGGCGAGTGCGCTGGATGATAAATTTTATTTTCAGGTTATCGGGTGACAGTCATCTTGAAGGTGACGCCAATGATTTATAACATCAGAAGTACACAATCAAGTTCCAGACACGCCACCTAGTGTCTTACTTATGTATCAGACAGTGCCAAGTGGAGTTTCTGTGATATATGGGACAGATAAGACAGACGTGAGAACTTTCTTAACCGAGACATAAAAATTGAAAACACTTTCAGGGCTCGAATTAATTTTTTTTTTCGTTTGTAGATGACGAAACGTTCGTGATATTTTGACCTAACGAATAAAGTAAAAACAAGTAAGCTTACACAAAGACGGCTGCACCTTCAAGGTGATCAAAGGAAAACCGTCAACAAAATATTAGAAAGCCTACTTTGAAACGTTTGAAGTGACACTCCCGTGTGTACTCTGTAAACAAGCTGAATAGGAGAAATTAGAAAGTCAAAGAAACTCATACATAATGGGGGGTCAAAACCTCATTTCTTAAAAAAAACAACAACAATAATAATCAAATGCAAGTATTTATCCTATGTGAAAGCTAGCCTTTCTTAAATGGTTCACTCCCACATGTAAGGCAATGCAGCGAAAGGAAAGAGTGTGAAGCCATATCCACCCAAAATCTATCAAAACCGAGGTCAGAGGTCACACTGGAAGAAAGAACCAGAGTCAGCATCAGAGGTGAGAAGGAACAACTGCTATATGGGTGGGCTCGTGGGTCATTGGGGCCATGATCACGTGACTTGACAACAGATAATTAAGTGCTGTTACAATAGCGAATTTCATATTAATGTAACATATCATATATATATATATATATATATCACTCCTACCCCCCCCCCCCCAGGAACAACAAGTTCTTGAACATCTGTTGATTTTACTGTTCAAAGTACATCTATCGGTACGCCGGTTAGCTACAATATATTGAATGTAAGTATGGGAAAATTTTCATTTTTGAGTCTATTTCATTTTTCCTCTACAAAATTCATTTGAGTCTTAGAACTCAAATTATTGTTCAAAGAATTTTAATTTCTATTGATTTTTTTTTTCAGATTGTTATCCATAATGAATTAAGAAGATTTGTTTTTATTCGTACCTAAAGCTTACTGCTTTTCGTGATAAAAACATACCTATTCTCAGACTTTCACTGGAAATTCCGTGTGGAGCCGCTATTGTAGCTTATGAGGTATTGTGTTCAGGTGATAAAGACCAGGTGAAAGAGACCTATGGTACAGGTATAGCGTCCACAGTTTTGAACTACTGATCAAAGGAAAAGCACAGTTACAACGCCCGCTGCCACAAGGGTTTTATAAGCAGAATAATGGGACTGACTGCCACTTTTCTAACGCATCAGCAGCTGATATCGTGTTACAATCCTTGGGCCTTCCGATACGCAGGCTGGCATGCTAGTAAATGAGGATATTTTACTGATTTTCATGAAACTTCTTATCACTGATCATTAAATTTTACTAGAAGTGGCAGCGATTGTGCTCCATAGTTTATTTATATCGTAAATGTTTCCTTTGGTAGGAATTAGGCTAAGGAACTACGTTTGCCTTCATCAATTCAAAGTGAACTTAAGTATGTGTCTAAACTCCGTTCTCGAACTAATTCTGTGAATTCGGTTTTTTTTTCTTCTGTTTGTTAAATGTAAAGTTACACAATGGGTTATCTGTGCGGCGATCAAACACTGAATTTCAGCGTTAAAAGCCCTGAGATTTGCTGCTGAGCCACAGAAGGACTGTCAACTTAGGCCATTCGGTAAACGTTAACTAGAAACAAACTGTTGCCTAAGTAATCAACAATAAAATCTTTATCCCTAAAGTTTCCACATATAGCGCTATGTTGAAGATTTTAATCTCTGGATGTCTAAGCTGGACATTAGATGAAACCAGAACTGTAATAAATGTAATATATATATATCTGTTTTAATAAATACAACACTTTTTAAAATTAACCCAATTATATTTCATTAACATAACATTTTTGCATGCGTAGTATGTCTTTACATCATTTGTGAAAAAAATGGCAAAATTTTTCGTGAAAATTAAAACTGATGCATGTTACTTTATTGCAGATGATTTAAATTTAATTTTCCACTTTCAATGTTTTCGTTTGTCTTAAGAAAATATGCATAGTACTGAATGTCTAGATGAAAAACAAAGAAGTCAAAGCATGCGATGAAAACGTTCTTTAAAGCATGTGGTACTGGGAAGTAGCAAAAACGTATCTTTACTGATTACACCATAAAGATATCCGAGTGTCCTCCATTTTGCAAAATCTAGCTAGTTGGTGCTCGAAAGTACCAGTAGCCATCTTTTTTACTGATTACACCACAAGGATATTCCATTGTCTTCCATTTTGGAAAATCTAGCTAGTTGGTGCTCGGAAGTACCAGCAGCCATCTTTTTTACTGATTACACCACAAGGATACCCCATTGTCTACAATGCTGGAAATCTTAGTTGGATCTGTCGCCACAAAAAAATATGTGAAGCAGATGCCATTATTATAATCGAATATTGTTCTGAAAATCTTATCTTAACAAACAATGTGAGTAGCTTTAAAGAAAATGAAACCCTCTCTAGAAGTACTGGTTTGAGAATATAAATTTTACTTCTATAGTTATTTGATGAATAGTAAGTCGTACATTTTTTGATCACACAAATTATTTCTCATTATAAAAAAATAAACATATTTCATTTTAGGCCTACTTAATACTATGCTACGCGATTTAATGTAAATTAACCGGGTATGACTTAAGATTAGTGTGCCCGGAATGTCAATCTGAGGTTTCAGAGTTCTCGTCCTTTCGCTGCAAAAACAACGCGTTCCACACTTTGGGGTCAAATCTCACTATTAAGTTAGATAAAAGTAACCCCAGAGATGGCTGTGGGTGGTGTTGACTAGCCGTCTTCCCTCTAGTCCATGTGTTGAAATTAGGGAAGACTATGCACAGATAGTCTTTTCCTTTGTGTAGGTTTGCGGGACAACTGTGATACAAACAAACAAAATTAATGGAAATCTCTAAGCATTGGCATCGTATGATCATCGTAGGACGACTGTAATTCTAGGGTTACATGAACTTTCTACTCTATGCAAGAGAGGTATATAATCCTAATGAAAGATGCAGCTATATTTCAACCCAGAGTTACACTTGCGAGATAAGTACAGGTTTCGAAATCCTGTGGTGACGGCAACATATTATTAACCCTGTAACAGCGTGTTTGAAGTTCTGTTAACGGGTTTTTTTTTCCCCCTTCAGAGAATGTCTGCATTAATATTACAACCCTTGTCATCAATCATAAATGTGGGTACCTGCTGAATGTTACATAAAGAAATCTGAAAAGCACAGCGTACAATGTTTGCTTGCATCATTACACCCTAAAAGACGTCTACGGCTAGAAAATATTACTATCGATCATAGAGTAACAGCGTCACCGATGGTTGGGTTATAGGTTCTCTATGCGAAGACTAACATCGAGCGCTATAGTGGTAGGACGTTGGGCGTATATATCTAACGTCGAAATTCATGTCTTCTGTTGCTGGTGAATAGGTGGTAGGGTGGGATGAAGCAGCCAGAAGATGTCGGAAGGCAGCTGTAAGGAACTCTCTCACCTCTCAGAGCTGTGAATCTTCCGACTCATGCATTACATCCCGACGCTTCCGTCTCTAAACTCTGTGCACCATTCAACGCTCGCCCCTTCTCAGCATTAACGCCATTGTATCGTCATCTAAGGAGGCGTTTTTTGGATTCTGTGGATATTTTATTATTCCTAAACTTGCTAAGGCAGTGCACAATATCGTTAGTTTCGGTCCCCGCGGCGAGATTTATTGTCAATGCGTTTTCTTAGGGAATTCTATTATGTAGAGATTTTCCGGTGAATAATCATGGCTTTGTTATTTTCATCCCTACCCATAAACACCAAGAAAAAAGGAGGCATATCCTGATACATATATATATATATTTCAGTACTTTTTTACTCCCTTGTTAGGGAAGATTTTTTTTATCAATAGCAATGATAGCCTTGAGATGTAAAAATAATACTGAACCCTAACTAAAAGAGTTACAGTTTCAGTAATGGAATATGACGTTGCCCTCTGGCTTTTTTTAAAGTGAAACTTTCAGAAAGTCGACAAAGTTTTATACATACACGATCTCACTGGACGCAGTTAATAAACTTTTCTCGTCTCTTTCAATCAAACCACTAGTGAAGAGTCAGCATTATTTTATGTTACACTCTAGATTTTCCCAATCTCGACCAAAACTAGTTTAATATTATGAATTAGATCTAAAAAACTCGAATTTTTCCTCCTTTTTTTTTTCCATCCAAGGAAAAAAAAACTTCGGTCAATCTTCTTCAAAACAGTTATTAACAAAGGCACTTTAATAGCTATTTATAAAAATAAAGCGAGAATATTTAAAATCGTATTACATAGGAGGAACTAACTGGCAGATTATAGAGCATCCAATAACATGAGATTTATGAACGTTTGTTTAATTTTAAAGATATAGACGTTGATATTAATTGATTAAAAATTAAAATAGCTCTCTTCGTTATATTAGTAGGCATAGTAGAGTACTAATACATTAGCATACACCGATTTATAAGCATAATGAAGTGATTTATTTTGGGGGGAGCATATTACAAGTTTCGACAGAATAATGGTACGTCTGTTTCAGGTGTAAAGAAGACGTACTAATGTTATGCTTATAAATTGTTATTTGCCAATTTGTTATCATATTAGAATAATGTGCTTCCTTACTCAAGTATAAAGGAGTACCATAACATTTATTTTAATCTCGTTTCTCCGTACTTTTTTGATCTCAACTTTATTCGAATCTGATATGTTTTGTATTTGTGATTAAGACGAAACAGGGTCGTGCTTTTGCCCTCGGTTTCGTTTTGTTTGACACTTTCTTGTTATTATTTTTTTAAATGTATATGTTACGCGTATTCATTGTTAATGATTATTCTAGGCCCGGCATGGACAGGTGGTTAGGGCCCTTGACTCCCAATCTGAGGGGCGCGGGTTCAAATCCCCGTCCCACCAAACATGCTCGCCCTTTCAGCCGTGGAGGTTTATAGTGTGACGGTCAGTCACACTACTCGTTGATAAAAGAGTATCTCAAGAGTTGGCGGTAGGTGGTGATGACTAGTTGCTTTCCATCTAGTCTTTCACTGCTAAATTAGGGAGGGCTAGCGCAGATAGTCCTCGTGTAGCTCTGCGCGAAATTCAAAACCAAACCAATAATGATTCTCAGTTAATATTATAAAACTTGTGTAGTTTTTAATTTTTTTTTAATTTGTTGTTGTTGTCCGCAAATAACAGTTTATGAAATAAGTCAAAGTTTAAATATGCATCTTAAAATAAGAAATGAAAAAAAAGGAATGGTTAGAAAGAAGTTAGTTACGTATTTTCAACTTGGATAGAAATTTCAAAAAATATTTTTAAAAAATTAAAATTTATTTCACAGTAACGTTAGGTATATCTGATGAAAGCTCTGTACAAGGTGTGTCACAGCCAGACACCCAACTACTTGGAAATGTTTCATTCTGAATGGTGTGACTTATAATGGACCTAACAATGTAACTGATAGTGGCCTGATGATTGTGTAATTGATGACGGACCTGATTGTGTGACTGGTGATGTAGCTGATGGTGGACCTGACTGATGAGGGACCAGATGAGGTAATTGATGGTGGACTTGATTATGTGGCTGGTGATGTAGCTGATGGTGGACCTGACTGACGATGGACCAGATGATGTAACTGATGGTGGACTTGATTATGTGACTGGTGATGTAGCTGATGGTGGACCTGACTGACGATGGACCAGATGATGTAACTGATGGTGGACCTGGGTGATGATGGACTTGATAATGTAACTGGTACTGGACCTCATGCAAAAAATCTGTCTAGCAATTACAAATGTCGTCTCCAAAGTTCTACAGGTGAACGAAACTTTTTAAAATTTATGTATTGTTTTTGTACATATAATAAATTTTGTTCACTATAGTTCCACACCCAACAAGCGATGGCAGTCACACTGAAGATCGTCCATTGTTCTGTGACTGCAGACCAACAATTGTTCCAGGATACGGTCACAACAAAAGACGATTTATAACGCTCACAACTAGTTTACTTCAACAAAATCTGCGCCTGCGCACTCAAATTTTCTGCTTTGTTTATCTGTAGGTTGCAAAGAAAGGCGCCAGTTAGCTCTCCAGAACAAGAAATTAGTAGAGTATCTACCAGTATTTTTACACCCCTAAGTTTGCTATTAAGCAGGGTTAACCTGATCTCTGGACTTCCCAGGCTTGCTTAAATATATATATTTTTTGTATTAATTTTCCATCAATCTTATAATGTTAATAATGGGTGTCAAAAGCATACACTACACTGGTATGTTTAAACTAATAATTAATTTTATGAATTTTCAATCAGGGTTGTGAAGTTAATAATGAACATTTAGAGTATGTCCCACTTATATTAACAAATTGTGATGAGCATATTTTTTCATGGGTGTAATCACGTATTTCATCCGAGAAACGATCCATTACACAGTGTTGTAGCGTATGGTGGCCAAAGGCGCATCATACCTCTGCCGTTTCTAGACATTATTAACATACTGAATCTAATTAGGAGTTTATAAAGTGTGTTTTCAGGAAAATATAGCAGTCTTATGTTCTTTGTCATGTATACGTCACTTAAAAACGATACTAAAGCGCATGCGCAAAAACAAAACTCAATCAGAGATAAACGACCTTATAACACTAAATTTGTTATTTTTGTTTACTTGGACACTCAGAGTTTCGCTTTACGACTTCTTCAGGAGCGTTTCACTAAAAACAAACAGCAAACTTACAGTAGAAAGCATCAAATGCTGTTTTTTTGTGTTTATTTATAAGGTGGTATTTGATTCTATCTTAGTTCATGGTATTATTATTAAGATTCTGAGCAAAACAAAAATATTAATCATTATTTGTGTACAAAATTTGACGTTTTGTACTGTCAGTTAGTGTTTGTGTTTGAATGGAACGTTCCCGAAGAAGCTGTAAAGCGAAACGTTGAATGTCCAATTAAAGAAAAATATCAAATTCGATGTTTTAAGGTCGTTTATTTCTAGTATAAAAATGTCTTTTATTCATCAGTATGCACTACAGAAAAAAAACAAAAAACTTAATCAGTTACCCGTGAAATAAATGTTATGTCGGTGATAAGTTAGTTTAAAAAAAAAAAAAGATATAAAAATAATTATGTTAAATCAGTGGTGTGATTGTGTAGCTGGATGACGACGTTTCTTCGATATAATTTTAGTGGAAAATTTCTTGCCTAATTCACGGTGCCGGCGCGTAATTCATTCTTTAACGATATGATAACATCAGTTTCGTGATATTCGTATCTCTTACATAATATGTAATTCACAAACCTAGTTAGGCTTGACGTCACGTTTTGGAACAGAGTTAGTCCAGGATAAAAATGTGAGACCATATGAATGTTTTTATTCAGCAGCATGGTGTAGGTTTATGGTCTAGAGGAGAAAAGTAAATGTTTACGATTTAAGCGGATGTTTATACGCATGAACTCTTTTTCGCGATTGTCGTTTCTTTGTTTTGAATACACACCATCTGTAATTTTCCACAGAAGGAGAAAAAAAAAAGAGAAGCTTTTCACGTATAAGGATATGTGTAGAACCACATCACTGCATCCCCCCTCTCCCCACATCCCCATCTACTGTAAGTACTACTTCACAACCGTAAACTCATGAAGAGGGTGGAGCGATTTCTAACCTGACAACATCGTATTTTGCAGAAACGTGAACAGAATGCACCAAAGGGACTATCGTGACAACCAGCGCGGAGCAGCAAAACAAAAAATAACAACTCGAAGTCATGCGCAGCACCAAGTGTGGATAAAACCACACGACGTGGGAGCTCTAGCTTCTACTGCTATAGGTTCACTAGAATATAAAAATCATGATAAAATAGTATGCTTAATACCAACGTCGAGAACAAAGAGTAAAATGTGTGGCTATATCAAAAGTTAGGCATCTGTGTTATAATATACATGGAACTAATTAGCCATTAAATTAGTCTTTTAAGGGTAGAATAAGGTCCTACCAACTCCTAGCTAGGCCTAATATAACGAACCTATAGGACAGATATACTAAGTTTTTACGGGAACTGCCTATATTTGGTGATAATAGCATATCACATGAAGAGTAAATATATCTTAATATCAAACAATTCTGAGATAGCTTTGTTTGTTTTCAATTTAGCGCAAAGCTACACGAGGGCTATCTGCGCTAGACGTCCCTAAT
>NW_013666224.1:352567-353295 GCF_000517525.1 Limulus polyphemus
AGAAAGCGATAAAATATTAGGAGGGCTACTACAGCAAGTTAGCATTATGTGGTGATGGAGCAGCAGTTGTTTGGGGATGGTATTAAAAAGGTTTGTGAAATTCACTTATCAATAAAATATTAGTAGGGCTACTACAGCAAGTTAGTATTATGTGGTGATGGAGCAGCAGTTGTTTGGTGATGGTATTAAAAAGGTTTGTGAAATTCACTTATCAATAAAATATTAGTAGGACTACTACAGCAAGTTAGTATTATGTGGTGATGGAGCAGCAGTTGTTTGGTGATGGTATTAAAAAGGTTTGTGAAATTCACTTATCAATAAAATATTAGTAGGGCTACTACAGCAAGTTAGTATTATGTGGTGATGGAGCAGCAGTTGTTTGGTGATGGTATTAAAAAGGTTCGTGAAAATTACTTATCAATAAAATATAAGTAGGGCTACGGCAAGTGTGATGGAGCAGGAGTTGTTTGGTGATGGTATTAAAAAGGTTTGTGAAATTCACTTATCAATAAAAGATTAGTAGAGCTACAGCAAGTTAGTATGTATGTGGTGATGGAGCAGGAGTTGTTTGATGATTGTATTAAAAATATTTGTGAAATTCACTTATCAATAAAATATTAGTAGGACTACTACAGCAAGTTAGTATGTATGTGGTGATGGAGCAGGAGTTGTTTGGATGATTGTATTAAAAAGGTTTGTGAAATTCACTTATCAATAAAATATTAGTA
>NW_013666224.1:354295-368026 GCF_000517525.1 Limulus polyphemus
CTCAGATTGCGAGTCGAGCTTCCCTAACCACCTGGCCATGCCGGGCCATTGAGATAGCTAAAGTGAATATTTAAGACTCTCTGATAACGCGTGTTTTTTTCAGAACTTAAAAGAAAGAAACTATAATTCGCAATGACAACATGAGATTCTTTTTTTTTGAAACTCCTACAAATGAAATAAATTTAATCGTTCAGGACATTTCAGGACATTTCAAAGCTCAGGAATCTTTGATAATTCACTGAACAACAAAAAATTTGCCACTGAAGAAATATCAAGTGATTTGGGGTAATTTGATGATGTTGATTTGAAAAATTAGTCTGAATTTGTCCATCACCTCTGGTTTTGGAGTTATTGTAATGTCTCGATATTTTATCAGCAATATGTGAAATACCATGTAATCCACTCGGTACAACTGTGAAATTAGGTTTACTTGGACAGTTTAATTAGTAAATATTTCTTATAATTTCATACATTGACTATATTGTATGGGTGTAAAATTCCAAATATATTGTTAATATGTGTTATTTGTTCTCGATATAATTGTAGCGAATTGCATCACTTTTGCTTCATTTTCACGCTCACCTACTCGGCCCAGGAATCACGAAACTTTCAGGTGTTCAGTTTGCTAGAACATTCGAGAAGTTCCTCGACTGAGCATGAAAGGGGCAGAGTCAGATGCCTCTCTCTCAACTGCCTCTCACTCACTCTATTGATCACTTTGCCTTGGTCCGCGCACAACAAAGTCAAAACAATGTCCGATCTCCTTCCTCGCAACATATCCGCGATATAATCAAATTCTACGAAACTTTGTTCTTTAAAATCTTTTAAACTCTAGTTCTGTAAATACAAATTATTTTATATTTTTTAGAAAATCATTTGAAATTCAGACTGCCTCTAGTTCAAGTAAAGTCCGAAAGTACAAAAATCACTCAAACAGTTTCTGTTACGTTTGTGGAAAATATATTAAAGTTTCACGAAGGAAAAACATCACACAGAGGGTAAATGTAGCTTATTACCACTATTTTGGGTGTAAAATTAGGGACCAAGAAAAACATTGGGCTCCACATGTGTGTTGTACAGTTTGCACATCTGGCTTGACGCAGTGGCTGAATGATAATAAGAGAGCAAGTATGCTATTTACAGTTCCCATGATATGAGCCCAAAGATAATCTAACTAATTGTTATTTTTGCATGATTAATGTTTCTAGATATTCAGGCAAAACTAAATAATACATTAGATATCTAAATATTACATCTGCAATGACCAATGTTTCTGGATATTCATGAAAACTAAAACATACATTAAATATCCATATACTGCATTTACAATGAAACCATTACCTCATAGAAAACGTCTCCCAGTGCCAAATCTACCAGCAAATTGGGAAACAAAAGAGTCATCCTGCAAAGAAGACAATGAATCATCTTCATCTAGTAATTCTATTCCAGTGGCACCTCAAGATAAACTGTCTCATCTGATCACACATGAAGAGCTAAGTGATGTGACTCTATCAAAGCAGTATGGGGAACTTATTCACTCTCGTTTACAGAAATGGAATTTATTAGCTCAAGAAACAAGAGTTTCAATTTACCAAAGACGCCATCAAAGTCTTGCTTCTCACTACAGCATGCAAGATACTTTGTGTTTCTGTACAAATATTGATGCACTAATGGAAGAATTAGGCACTGAACATCATCCTCAAGAATGGAGATTTTTATCGACACATCTAAAGTTAGTCTGAAAGCTGTACTTTTGCACAATGGAAACATTAAACCATCGATTCTTGTTACTCATGCCGTGAACATGAAAGACACTTATCAAAGCATGCAGATTATACATTCCTAAATGCAATTTTCAATGAATAAATAAAGTTATTGAAGAAAAAGTTGTTATTTTTATGATATATAAGAATATTTTAAATAAATCTACCAGAACTCGAAAACTAGTGGTGATCTGTATTTTTCAACATGATTTGTAGAATCAGGAGCATCAAATTACTCAAAAACAGTTGCATGTTTTCTAGAAGCAGAGAAAACAAATTGTTGCCTGGTGTATTGGTTATTAACTCAGAAACAAATGGCAAAATACAGTTATAGCAATAACAGTAGAAAGCGATAAAATATTAGTAGGGGTACTACAGCAAGTTAGTATAATGTGGTGATGGAGCAGGAGCTGTTTGGTGATGGTATTAAAAAGGTTTGTGAAATTCACTTATCAATAAAATATTAGTAGGACTACTACAGCAAGTTAGTATGTATGTGGTGATGGAGCAGGAGCTGTTTGGTGATTGTATTAAAAAGGTTTGTGAAATTCACTTATCAATAAAATATTAGTAGGACTACTACAGCAAGTTAGTATGTATGTGGTGATGGAGCAGGAGTTGTTTGGTGATTGTATTAAAAAGGTTTGTGAAATTCACTTTTCAATAAAATAATTTCACGCACTCAATCACAATGTTGCTTTTGTATTGCAGTTTAAATTTAAATTTACTGTAAATGTAATCAAAATAGAGTAATTGAAATAGGTTCTTGTTATTCTTTTTTGCACATGTGAAAATTATTCTAACTGCCTTAGTGGACGCCATAGTTGTTCAGAATTGGAATAGAAAGAGCCCAGTTGTTGTTTTCTGACATTTTTGACGTTCTGTATGCAAGATTCCAAATTAGTTATATAGAAATGTAACAGTGTTATTAAGAACGTCTAAAAGTTGGCAAATTCTCATAAGTTTTAAACCCAAAACAAGAGGGAACCCTCAATAGCTGCAGCTGTAATTAGATCTCAAATCGGTCAATAGATGGAGCTATGAGCTAAAAGTTTGTACTTGAAAATACAACAACTCAGAGCCATTCTATGAGCTGCTATGCCGCGGCTTATAAAACAGCAACTTGATGGTGTTATAGGTAAAAAATTCCTGATAAACGAATTACTATATATATAATAGCTAAGAAAAGCATGTAGGTGTTACTAGTAATACTATTCGTTCTTTTTCTTGAGAATTTTTATTTGTTGTTTTGTTATTAAGTGCAAAGCTACACAATGAGCTCTCTGATCTTTATCAAACTCAAGGATTGAACCCCAATTTTAGTGTTAAAAGAAGTCAAGCTTGTTTACCACTGAGCCACCTAGAGGCAATTTCGGATTATTGTGATTTCGGTGATATTGGAAATAATTTTAGTATAGATAAAGATAGTCTCCTTACTTTTTGGTATGGCCGTATATGTCGCTAGTGGCACAGTCTAACTCTTTCTTTATTGGGATCTAGGATGGTCCAGCTTGTGACTTCCACCTCTTCCTCCAACCTGCACTGGCATTTTAGTAACATTGTTAAATGCTGAACACTCCATACTTGAGGGTGTTGCTTTCTTATAATGCTACTAGCATATTTACAATACCCCTATCAGGACCATGTCTATTTATGTTCGACCTTGTTCGACCTTTAACATTTGCACTGGTTTACACATTGCTTCGTTTGGTATGTTATCAGTCTCACATATTATAAACAGTCCCATATAATCCAGTGTTTATTCATTTTGTAATACCTCTAGTATGTATTGACATAAGTACCCTTTTAATACATAACATGTATACTACACAAATGATATGTTAAGCAAGTCTAGCTGTAGGTGGTTGGTTGCTATACTTACAGTACATATTTAGGGGTGAGAGATATTTAGGGTCATGTTCATCATGTATGATATAGCGATCAAGGGAGCATAATAATTCATTTTTTTCTTAAGTTTTCTGGAAGTAAGTGAATGATCTGTTTAGAAGTCTGTCATAGAGTGATTGTACATTTGCATAGTTATGTAAGAAATGTGAGCTTGTTGTACATGGGACTTGTTTGCAGTTTGGTTTTATTTTGCTTTGTGCTACATTAATCCATGCCAGGCAGGCATACTCGACTACTGGACCGTATATAATGTTTGTAGATTTTTACTACATTTTTGGATGATGTATTTGTGTTCTTTTCAGGCAGACTTCTAGCCTGATTCACTCCTTTCCTGGTTTGTTTTTGTAATTTCGTTTATGCATGTTTGCCATGTTAATTTTGTAGCATAGGTGAGGCCTAGAAATTTTGTTGATGTAGCAGTTTGGAGGAGGATTCCATGGAGATATATTTAGGGTTTGTTTTTAAGGAGCTTTTTAAAAATTCTGTAAGCACTAGTACTTGTATTTTTGGTATATTAATTTTTATTATTTTCTTTTGGCAGTATTCTGATATTTCGCTTAGAACAGGTTGTAAGTTTGTGGCTGCTCTGGAGAGCATGTGGGAATTCTTCCAAATTGTTACATCATCCACACATTGTGAGGTATAAAAGGAATTTATATCAGTCAGTGGCATATTGCTTACGTGCATGATGAAGAGCATGGGGCTAACTACCCCTCTTTGTGGGACACCTGCATCAGGAGCAAAATACTCTGAGTAGACGCCCTCTACATTTACCCAACATTGTCTATTATCTAGGAAGTTTGATAACTAGCGAATAATACCTCGCAGTAGTTCCATCTATAACATCCGGGACCTTAGACCTGAGTGCCAGATTGTATCGGAAAGCCTTATCTAGATCGAGCAGGCAGATGACTGTACACTTTTTTTTAAAAATGAAAACTATCTATTACTGTTTCAGTTAGCCTAATTTAATGATCAGTGGTTTGTCGAAATTTCCTGAAACCGCTTTGTACTTCTGGTAATTTTGACTTTTTTCTAGGTATGAATTTAATCTGTTACTTATTACTCTTTCGAGAATTTTGCCTATGTAGCTTGTCATGCTGATGGTGTGTAGTTCTGTGGTTTATTTGCTGCTTTTCATTTCTTTAAGAACATGAGAATATTCGCTTGCTTCCAAGAGCCAGGAATGTACCCTGATGTCAGTCATGGAAAGGTTGAAAAGTGCTCTTAGGGTATACCCTTATGTCAGACATGGAGAGGTTGAAAAGTGCTCTTAGGATATACCCTGATGTCAGTCATGGAGAGGTTGAAAAATGCTCTTAGGATATACCCTGATGTCAGTCATGGAGAGGTTGAAAAGTTCTCTTAGGATATACCCTGATGTCAGTCATGGATAGGTTGAAAAGTTCTCTTAGGATATACGCTGATGTCAGTCATGGAGAGGTTGAAAAGTGCTCTTAGGATATACCCTGATGTCAGTCGTGGAGAGGTTGAAAAGTGCTCTTAAGATATACCCTGATGTCAGTCGTGGAGATGTTGAAAAGTGCTCTTAGATGTTAGATCAATAGCCGAGTGCCTTTTTTTAGTAGTATGGTTTGTATGCTATCTTCCCGAGGTGCTTTGACTTTTATTGCTAATAAGATCTGGGTCATTGTTATCTCATTTGTGATGTTTGTGTCTAGTATGTCTGTAGTTCTCGTTTTGGTTGTGTTGCTTATTGGAAAAATTGGGTTGTAGATATTTTTGTTTTATTCAATGATATTACTTACGTGGTTTTGGTGGTGGGCGTCCATTTTGGAGTCATTTTGTGTTTTGAAGATGTTCTGTAGGTATTCTTTGAATACTTCGGCTTTTTGGGTGTTAGTATATGTGTTTTTGTTTCCGTAAGCTAATGTTGGATACGTTTTTGATGATTTGAGGTTTTGTGTGTATCTTTTTAAGCCTTGCCAGAAGTGTTTGAGGTCGTCCTGTTTATTTAGTTTCTAACAGAATGAGTTCCAGTTTCAAGTGTTTGATTTCATTTCTTATTTTGTTTCTGAGTGCGTTGATTTGTGGTTTTAAATTCATATCTCTTGTGTTGGTATATAATACTCGTATTTAATCATATCTATTATGTTTGTATGGTTCCAGGTGTTTCTCGTGTGTGCTGTTTGTGTTTTGGTGTTGTGGTTTTTGCGGCTTTGGTAATGCACTCAACTATCATTTGGCAGTGTTTTGTCTATTTCGGACGGTCGCTAGGCACTTGTTTTAATCGAACTTGGTAATAGTTCGTCTAATAGGGTTTTGTATTTTAGCCAATCGGTATTATTATAGTTATAATTTTGATGATCAATTAATTTATTTTGGTGGGGGATGAGATAGAAGATGCTCCATATTATATGGAAAATGGTCACTATCTCAATCTTGTTCTACATGAGATTCTATACATTTTAGGCTTAGTTCATTAGTTATACTTAAATCAAGAGTATCACACGTATTTGTTCTCGTGCAACAGTGTGTAGGCGTATTATCATTTATCATCAAAGAATTGCTATTATTTAGAAAGTTGAGTTGTCTATTGCAGTAGCACTGGTACATCCAAAATTTTTGTGTTTGCTACTGAGAGCCCCCTACCACTATGTATTTATTTGTTATGCTTAATAATATTTTTTCAATAGATTTGTATCTTATATTCTGGTCGGAGAACAGTACATTCCAGCCACCATTATGACTGTGTTGTTTGGGGAACAGAAGACACCGGCCACTGTTATGACTGTGTTGTTTGAGGAACAGTGGTCGGTCCTAATTTAGCAGTGAGAGAAGGCAGTTAGTCATCACCATCCACCGCCAGCTTTTGGGCTACTCTTTTACCAACGAATAGTGGGACTGACCGTCACATTATAACGTCCCCACGGCCGAAAGGGTGAGCATGTTTGGTGGGACGGGGATTCGAACCCGCGACGCTCAGATTGGGAGTCAAGCGCCCTAACCACCTGGCCATGCCGGGCCATCATGGCGTAGCCTAGGAAACAAAAATCATATTAACATATGTACTGTTACAACTGTGCCAGCAGGATATCACGTGGTACTAATGTAAACGAACGTACGTAGACATTCACAACACACACACACTAGCTACTGACGAAGATACTGTTGTGTGTCGGATCGTATTGGCAGGTCTTTAATCAATTATTTTAATGGAAATTTATTGAATTATTTTAACATGTGTGTGTGTTTCAAACTTGATTTTGTCTGGAGTGTCAGTAAAAAAGGTTGTTAATGCCATTTATCGAAACTTTTAACTCATTTTCTTATATATTTAAAAGGTTGTTAATGCTATTTATCCAAACTTTTAACTCGTTTTCTTATATATTTAAAAGGTTGTTAATGCTATTTATCCAAACTTTTAACTCGTTTTCTTATATATTTAAAGGTTGTTAATGCTATTTATTCAAACTTTTAACTCGTTTTCTTATATATTTAAAAGGTTGTTAATGCTATTTATTTAAACTTTTAACTCCTTTTCTTATATATTTAAAAGGTTGTTAATGCTATTTATCCAAACTTTTAACTCCTTTTCTTATATATTTAAAAGGTTGTTAATACCTTCTCCCTCCGGTCTATGACACGATAAGTTTATTTACTCGTTGTTTGGCGAGTTTACAACGTTCAACGACATCTGTTGGTTTGGAAGGAGTCTCTTTCATCACTGTGTGCTTATCTAAAGGGCTTTATTTCTTAATTGCAAGACTGTTTATTAACGCCTAAGTGGCGGCTGGCGTAAGAAGTTTTATGTATAATATAAAAGCAAATGTACTGTCATACATGCGCGCGCATACGCGCGCACACACACACAAAGACGAGTTCAAGGCACAGTGATTATACCAATTTTATCTAAATGAGTAAAATATAGTTTAACATGAAGGCATGGCTAGTCATTTAGTCTGTTACCTTTGGTTACTTTGTACGTGAAGCGATAACGCCCATGTTTTCTTATTGTTTAAAACTTGCTACCAAGATCTGGTATTCCCTTTTCTGTAACCGGATCGTGAGAACAACCCATTTAGTTACTCTTTATTTTTCTTTAACAGAAGAGAATTTAATGAGCTGTCTTCCTTATTTGAGCACCAACAGCACTTTATTCGGTTGTGATGTTACAACTAATGGCAGTTTTAGGCTAGACAAAAGAATAATACAGTCTTTGTTTTCATGGCCAAACCTGAATAAAAAAGAGAAGCCTAGGAATCACGTTTTTTGGGTGTTGAGAAAACGGACAAATATTTTAATTCAAATAGTTTGCGCGAGAGAAAAATGTACCAATCCCATATCTTTTGTGTTTTGTCACGTGTTCATAGATCGTTCCTCTTCTGTCACCAGCTTTATTTTACCTTCTGTAAAATCTCAAAACCCTTGGTGGTTTCGTGTTTTACACGCCGATTGCAATTTATATTTTTGGGTAAGACTTAAAAACAGAAGTGACCCACATAGAAATACTCGTGTTATGACGCGGAAGATCGTGACACCTTTGAAGAACTAGTTCCTTATTGAGATGTAAATACATTCTGTTTTTTTATTTATTCTTTAGTTTAACCCTTCCAACCTTACTGTTGCACCCTTCCGACACGAACCAGGGTTCGAGACCTAGACTTGCTAATAACGTGCTTTATACCCTAGTCGAAACAACAAAAGAATATGAATACTCTTCTAGGAAAGAAAGGGAAGAAGAAACGATGGGTGAACGAATGAAATATAGCTGTCATTTTCTTTCTTTTTAAACAGACACTGAAAGACAAACACTTGGTTCGTTTAACGCAAGATACTTCAAATTACTGGCGTTTCTTGCTTGTTATTCATTTCATTTCGGCTATGTCATCATTCATGGGTATTTTTGTCAATCGAACATTATATTATATATATTTTTTTATTTTGAAAAAGTTTCATGACGTTCATGGAGAGAATAGTATCACTCACAACTTACCGTGTTGGTCCGATTACAGGGCGATCTCGAATATAAGGCAACATCTAATTTTAGCAACCACAGGAAATAAAAAAATTCAGTGCCATAACGTTCTTTATTAGGTCCGCAAAATCAATACTATAACTGAACAGCCTGCAGGTGGATTAGTTGCAAGAATTAGCGATGACCTTGAGATAATATATGGCGCAGGCGTAGATGGATGCTCTCTGGACATTCAGGAATAGGACAGGCTAGAGTAGGGAGAAGGGGCTTGTGGTCGGCCGCGATTATAAAGCGACTATGAATTTTACAGCCGAGTTATTAATAAAAAAAACACCGCCTTATAATCGGGCCAATACGGTAATTATCTATGTTCCAATATTTCCTATTTTCAAGCTAATACTTGTTATCTATGCTCTCGCACAGAGCTTTCAAAGCAGACCAAACTTTATAATTAATCTTTCTGTGTAGCCTTTTATGTTTAGTATTTTTGCCATTATTCTAGCACACAAAACAGAGAAAGAAATATAAAATTTCTGTTTGGAAGTAAGTCTTTATTGTTGAACACGAGTAACGTAGTTTTTGGGATACTTTCGATAGTTTTAGCGCAAAGCTACACAATGAACTATCTGTCCACCGCGGGGAATTGAACCCTGGATATTGGTACTGTAAGCCCCCAAATTGAACCAAATGGGAACGTGTTATGGACATTTGGTTGTATTTCCAATCAAATTGTATCTCATCATTAATAAAATACAATTGTATTATCAGAGTATTCCGATTGTTTGTTGAATTTCACACAAAGCTACTCGAGGGCTATCTGCGCTAGCCGTCCCTAATTTAGAAAGAATAAACTAGACGGAGGGTAGCTAGTCAACATCATCCACCGCCAACTATTGGGCTACTATTTTACCAACAAAAAGTGGGATTGACCGTGACATTATAACGCCCCATGGCTGAAAGGGCGATATATTCGATGACAGGATTCGAACTCTCGACTTGCAGATTGCGAGTCAGGTGCACTAACCACTAAATTATGTCAAGCCGTAAAAGTATTCTGAAACTATACACTGTTCTTTGTTGTTATTTATTGTTGTGCAATATATATATATATATATTTGTATATCGCTTCCTAAATACAACGTTTTCAAATCCCGAATTATACTAAATTTTGCTCTCTCCGATCCGTGGTGGCGTAGTGTGGTAAGCTTGAGGACTTATAATGCTAAAAGTCGGGGTCAGATACTCTTGGTCGGCACAGCGTAAATAACCCATTATGTACCTTTGCGCTTAAGAACAAACAAACAAGTAGATTTTGGTGGTATTTTCAACCTGAACGGTGCTTTTTGCGATATCGAAGTTAAACGAATAGGTCAGAGAACCTAAGTTTTCAATAATAGCCATTCTTAATTTAGAGCTGTTGACCAGAAAAAGGGTGATCAGTCAACAGTTCTCGCCGCCTGCACTGATAATCTTAACCTAATAGTGGGAATAACTGCCATACTGCCCGCCAGTGGATCAGAGGTAAATCTGAAAGGTATAAACTTAAAAAACGGGTTTCGATACTCGTGATGGGCATAGCATAGGCAGCCCATTGTGTAGCTTTGTGCTTAACTACAAACGAATAAACAAACTGCTATATTCATAACGTGCCCATAGCTGAAAGTGTGAGGCGTGTTTAACGTTTATCCCATGCTCGAACCTTGGATCTTCTAATCCGAACTGTGGCAGTCTAAGCATTAGGTAGTGCTCGGTTGTTTTAGCTAAACAAAATATGGAAAACATCAATCGAAACTGAACGTCAGGCTGGCTCAAGATATGTACTACTTATGATTTATTTGTTATAAAGTCTTCGTAATAATATTCTTGAATTCCGTTTATAAGGTCTGTCGTTGATAAACCTATTTGTAACATATTTTGTACCAGTAAGTAAATTTAAAGCCTCAGTAATCAGTAGAACTTCCTAAAAAGACAATAACTAAGCTAATCTAGTAAAATATATTGTAGTCAGTCCTATGTAAAGTTTACACGCCTATTGATTTATGTTTTTATTTATTCCGGTAGTTTCTGAGAGTCGGCGCAGAATTATTGCGATTACCCGCATTACTTTAATTATGTACGCGACCCAAGTTTGTGTGAAAATGATAGAAATGTGAAGTCATGTGTGTGTGAATATGATAGAAATGTGAAATGTGATATAATAAGACAAATACGGGAAACTAAGTAACTGCTGAAAAGATGAAAGAGAAATCTGCTGGATAAGGCTTAAGCAAAACTAAGTGACTGTTGGTAATTGGAATGTGAAATCTGACCCAATCAGGAAGATGGCGCTGCGGCAATACTATAAGTAACTGATGATGAGCGGTTTGTTTGTTGGATTAAACTTGTTTGATCCAATAGTAGAATTTGGCCGTCAGGTTTAGATCGTAACTATGGCCCCAAAGTGCGGAGCTCGTTTTTGTGGTAAGAATCGCGAACCATGGATCATTTTCAGAGCTAAAGTCGACTTGGGGGGTTAGCTGGGCCTCTGGGGTTTTGTGAAACCAAAAGGACCAGAGCAAAACTAAGGCAACGAAAACTCTGAGGCTCACCATCACCACTACGGCCCGAATAGCTACTCGGGCTACAGCTATCATCATAGAATCAGTTTCAACACCAAAACCAATGACTGCACCTAAACCCGAGGTGAATGGAGGAACTTCCACCTGAACGGCAGTCTTGCCACCACTACTCAAGAGGTCCCTCTAAGCACCACAATGGTAGCAGAGGACCGATCTACTGACAATCCCATTAGACCACAATTGATATTCAACTAGCTTTGCAACAGAATCCCATATTAAAGTGGCACTGTCAAGAAATGGAGGCAAGATGAATTGAGGCCTTATTAATCCAAGAAGAGGACCAGCTATCTCAGAGGGATGATATGCTTTATAGACTAGAAGAATGGGTTTGGGCAAGATGGATTGAGGCCTTATTAAACCAAGAAGAGGACCGGTTATGTCAGAGAGATGATATGCTTTATAGACTAGAAGAATGGGTTTGGGCAAGATGGATTGAGGCCTTATTAAACTAAGAAGAGGACCAGCTATCTCAGAGGGATGATATGCTTTATAGACTAGAAGAATGGTGTTTGGGCAAAATGGATTGAAGCCTTATTAAACCAAGAAGAAGACCGGCTATGTCAGAGGGATGATATGCTTTATCGATTAGACGAAGGGGTTTGGCAGCTTCACATGGAGCTTGCACAAACCAAGAAAACTTGGGCTGGGCTTACACCCGTTTCAGTGTCATAGTGGTGGTTAGTCATTGGTCAATTACCGCTTAAGAGGGTCTGCTGCTAGCGTATTTATTATATAGATTATTTTTCTTTCCTTTTGGTTTATGTAGAGAGCATTGAAAATATCATCTACCCTAATGTTTTTATTTTTTATATATTTACAAATTGTAACGTGTTATTTATTTTTTCATTTTCTTTGAATTTTCGGTGATTGTAAGTTTTGAAGTTTTTGATTTTTTTTTCAATTTAAAATTGAGTATTTTCACGTGTTTTGTTTCATTATAATCTGGTGACATTTTTCTCTTTATTGTGAATTTTGTATATCTTTTGTAAATGATTCTTATTTTTTATTTATGATCGTATCCATAAAAGTGTATATGTAATTATTTTCTATGGTTTAGGTTTAGTTATTTTAAATCAGAGCCACATTGGGCTATCTGTTGTGTTCATTGCGGGGAATCGAACCCCGGATTTTATCGATGTAAGTCCGTAGACTTACCTCTGTCCCATCATGGGACGTTTTTCTATGAACATACTTTACTTTTGTGTAAATTTTATTTTAATGTGTGTGACTTTCATTATTGAAGAGCTATATTTCTCAGTATTCCTTGAATGAAAGGTTGATTTATTATATTCTAACATGTAAGATACAATCTTTTTTCATTGTAAAAAGAGTTATTTCCCTTATAGTTTTCTGCTCAGAAATATTTTTATTTTAGTTTTTGAAGAAAAAAGGGTATTCTCCATTTTGTTTTATTTTTTGTGAGTATTATGTTAGGCTACGCCCTCTTAAAGGGGTAAGTAATCATTGTGAAAGGATCATTGATAGTTTCATTGAATTGTCAATTGTTGTTAAAGAGTATTTTGTATGTGAGTGTGTGTAACTACATTTACGTTAAAAGACATATATTTTGAATTGAATTGTTTCTATGTTCAAGGCTTAATTTTTTCTGTATTGTAAATGTCTTATTTCAATATTAAAGGGTATATTTTGTATTGTATTATCTGTATTAAAGGTTTGTTTTGTATTCTGATGTATAGTTTAAACTTTAAAATAAAGGATTTCATTATTCATATATTTTCATTGATTAAGATTTTGTTGTGTTTGTGAACCGTTTAAGTGTTTGGAATCCAGAGAGAATTAATGTACTTCTTGACCAGCACTTGGGTCAAATGTAATGTAAAGCAGAAAATGCGGTATAGATTATACCACAGGTCATTCCTTCCTGTATAATTAATATTTATACTGAATTTCTTCTTATTTCTGAATATGTACAGGTTTCTCACATCGTATGTCCATCTTCATCTAGAGATCATGGTTCCACCAATGTTGAATGAGAATTACCAGTCTTGTGGTAGCACAGTTGCCCTAGGTAAATGCGAGGTTTCACTTTTAAGAGAAATCCTTTATTTAGTGATTCTGACTGAAACAAAACGACAGTTTAACGTAAAACAATATACACAATGTGTATTTTCATCGTGTATTACACATTGTGATGGTCTGTTCGTTATTATTTAGCTTAAATTCAGCCGTATTAATTCATCATTTTTCTTTAGTAACCATATTTTCTCCGAATCTCTCGCTATGCGGATTTATTCGGTAAAACTTTAAAGTATCGTCGGTTCGCCTGAGAATACCACAAGAGTAAAATGAAGGCGTTTCCAGATAGGAAGCTCGTTTACTTGAATTAACCGAAATAGTTATGACTAAATCTTATGGAAAGGGATTGGTCCAACTTAGAGAAAACATTTTATAGAAGTCGTCAGTGACTTTCTATGTGTTAAGTTAAATGATGGAAATTTGTTTGAGTTTATTATATAGCCTTGAGCAAAGGTAGTAATTGTTG
>NW_013666224.1:368889-378408 GCF_000517525.1 Limulus polyphemus
GTCATTAACCACCAGCACCACTACCAAAGGTTCATTCACTAGTTAGGGTAAATAAATACATATGTTACCACACCCATTTGTTTGTCGATATAAATTATACAAAATGATAGTAAAATCATACAGATTGTGTCTGCTGCGGTTATAATTTGTTGTTGTTGTTTCATAGACATTGCTTGCTTTTCGTTTTTAACTCTATATTATCCGTACATTGCAATTTCTTTTCTAATTTTGAAGTATTTAATTCTTACTTGAGTGAGGGTTTAAACAGAAGAGAGTGTACTTGTTAATGGACTACATCTGTTTAGGAAGTTTTGGGACGACATTTTGAACTGCTGATGAAGATCTGCGCAAGTAGTTCGAAACATCATCCAAAAACTTATAAGACAGATGCAGTCCATTAACAACACCTCTAAAGAAATATTAAAATGTAAACAGGATGGCCCAAATATAGGTATACAGTTGTTAGTTGATAATGTATTTAAAGTAATTGAATTAAAATCAAAGTATACAGTTGTTAATTGATAATGTATTTAAAGTACTTGAATTAAAATCAAAGTATACAGTTGTTAATTGATAATGTATTTAAAGTACTTGAATTAAAATTAAAGTACACAGTTGATAATTGATAATGTGCTTGAGCTAATTAAATTAAAATTAAAGCATACAGTTAATAATTGATAAAATTGATTATGGGAAGCTAATCCCAAATTAATCCCACAGGTGTTCAAATTGAAACCCGTCGCTGTTCACAAAATCTTGGAATTTGCCTACCACGCTTCTGCAAACTTTCTGACACAAATCGGTCTGTTATTCAAGTTCTGTAAATGCGTCTGTGATGTCCCCTTTCATTTCGTCAACACACCGTGATTTCCTACTGTAGACTTATTCAAGTTCTGTAAATGCGTCTGTGATGTCCCCTTTCATTTCGTCAACACACCGTGATTTCCTACTGTACACTTTGTCCTTGAGTACCCCCCAGAAGAAAAAGTCCATATACAACTGTATATCTACTTTTGGACCAATCTGTTTAAGTTTATTACACAAAATAATTAAATGATAATTGATTTGTTTGTTTTGAATTTCGCGCAAAGCTACATGAGGACTATCTGCGCTAGCCGTCCCTAATTTAGCAGTGTAAGACTAGAGGGAAGGCAGCTAGTCATCACCACCCAACGCCAACGAATAGTGGAATTGACCGTCACAGTATAACGCCCCCACGGCTGAAAGGGCGAGCATGTTTGGTGTGACGGGGATTCGAACCCTCGACCCGCAGATTGCTAGTCGAGATCCCTAACCACCTGGCCATACGATAATTGGAAATACATTATCAATATTTTAATTATTACAAGGAAAAATCCCTGTAGGAAATTTATGTCCATTTCCTCTACTTAGTTTCATGTAAATCAGGGTTTCGATGACCTGTCGTGTCATCGTAATTTAACCTAACTCGTAAATGATTATTTGATTTGTTTGTCTGTTTTAAATTTTGCGCAAAGCTACACGCAGGCTATCTGCGCTAGTCGTCCCTAATTTAGCACTGATAGACTAGAGAGGGAAGACAGCTAGTCAACACTACCCACCACCAACACTTGGGCTACTCTTTTACCAACTAAAAATACGATCGACTGTCACATTATAACGCACCAACGGCTGAAAGGGCGAACAGCTTCGCTGTGAAGGGAATTCGAACCCGGGACTCGTAGAATGCGAGTCGAGCGCCCTAATCAACAGGAGATGCCAGACCATTAATATTTGAAAGAAGTTGATTTGATATACTGGTGGCATTCAGGGTCGTTGTTGTCGAAAGATGCAAGAAATTCGTTAAAAATTATGAAGTGGCCTTTTATTAAGCAGGGTTAATCAAGACTTAAGATATCACACCCTTTTTGACATTTATTACAATTTTGAAATAAATTAGTGTGTTTAGTCAATTTATATATCTCAAATCTCGTTGCATAACCACAAATGAAACGCCATTTGTTAGATCTGAAAGAACCTCCTTTCTTCAGTAATTTATGAGTATTTTACACAAAATAGTTGATAGATGTTTTACACTATATAGTTGATATGTATTTCACACTATATAGTCGATGGGTATTTCACACTATATAGCTGATGGGTATTTCACACTATATAGTTGATATGTATTTCACACTATATAGTTCATAGATATTTTACACTATATAGTTGATATGTATTTCACACTATATAGATTATAGGTGTTTCACACTTTATAGCTGATGGGTATATCAAACTATATAGATTATAGGTATTTCACACTGTATAGATTATAGGCATTTCACACTATATAGTTGATGGGTATTTCACACTATATAGTTGGTAGATATTTTATACTATATAGTTGATACGTATTTCACACTATATAGTTGATAGATATTTCACACTATATAGTTGATGGGCATTTCACACTATATAGTTGATGGGTATTTCACACTATGTAGTTGATAGGTATTTCACACTATATAGTTGATAGATATTTTACACTATATAGTTGATATGTATTTCACACTATATAGTTTATGGGTATTTTACACTATATAGTTGATAGGTATTCCACACTACATAGATTATAGGTATTTCACACTATGTAGATTATAGGTATTTCACACTATGTAGATTATAGGTATTTCACACTATGTAGATTATAGGTATTTCACATTATATGGTTGATATGTATATATTTCACAATGTATAATTAATAAGTATTTCACACTATATAAATTATAGGTATTTCACTCTTTATAGCTGATAGGTATTTCATACTATATAGATTATAGGTATTTCACACTGTATATATATCACACAAATATTTCTCGTGCAATATAGATCTATTTAAGTAAGACATTCAAAGAAAACTTTTTTTTTTCCGCCGTATTTTCATAATGAGTGCATTAGAGAGTTAGCTGCTATAGCATACATGTAAAGTGGCGGACATAAAACAATTAACAAAAATTGTTTATAAAATCGAAGTCTAAGGAATTATTATAATATGAAATTAACATACGTTAAGTATCAAACACGATATTGTAGACTTTTACCATTCTATAAACATGTTATCTTTTGGAAACCTCTGTCAACTTTGTCGTAAATCAATAAAATGCCTTCATTAACGTTACCCAGAGCGTGTTGATAGTAATGAGTTCTCTATGTACCATCCAGTTTACTTCCATTACTGCAATGCCTGTACTAATATGATAAAGTATGCTACTGTAAAGCTGATTTATGGTAAATTTATGACGACAGGTGTGTTTAGATGAACCAGTACCAATTTGCAAAGACGTTTTCCTGATACTTTTGTACAGCTGTAAACTTTATAGATGGTTTACGACACAAAGAAACGCATTAGTCTAATCATTAAGTACTCTTTTAAGAACCCGTAGACTTATTAATGTGAATTTAAATTTGCTCAGAAAACATCTACACTTTTTTTTTCGCCAACAGAGGGAGCATTAAAACCTACTGATTTAACCTTGATATCATCTAATGGTAAAAATTACACTCAGATTTATGCTTAATCGTGGCCGCGGAAAACCAGAAAATAATTGAGTAGGTGGGTTCAATTTTATCAGAAAACATTCCTTTTTGTGTTTTCTTTTTCTCGAATTATCCTATAAATGTTTGTACGAGTTTTGTCATTTAAGCTCATTTTTGTGAATATTTTATCATAAAATAAAATGTATAATCTATATCAAAAATAATTTAATAAATGTGAAAACGCTTAGAATTTTTTAACTCTTATGAAAAGTAATTTTTCCCTTGCTTTATAGAGACAATGAGAAAGAGAAGGGTACCCACCCATTAAGCTAAGCCTGCTTTCGCACGTAATAAGCTGGCAAATTTACAATATAAATGTGCATGGGCCAGATGTGGGATAGTATTTAGCATACTGGGCTACAAGTCGAAAGGTCCAAGGCTCGAGACGTGATACTAATGAACACGATCCGCACTTTCAGCTGTGGGCGCGTAATAAGAATGTCAGTCAATACCGATAGACAAATTCGTATAGGAAATTGGAGCTGGCTGGCTTCCCTTCCGTTGGTCAATAGTTCAAAACTTAGAGAATGGTATACCTGAACTCTAGAGGTCTCTCATCAGGCCATTTCATATCCGTGCACATATTAAGCGTTACTTCTATGCATAGCTTTTGAGACTTTTTTCTGAAAAAAAGAAACAGTTTTTAACGATTGTGTTTCAAAGTCTCATAAAATAATTAGTTCAACGTCTATATAATATAATTATTTTAACACTTCTCATAATATTATTTCCGCGACCCAATAATAAGCCGTTCGCGCATCCCCTAGTGACAAACAAATTAATTTTACTGTGAACGTGTAGTGTCAAATGATTAAGCCTGCATGGCTAGGTGGTTAAGGTGCTCGACTCGCAATCTGAGGGTTGCGGGTTCAAATCCCCGTCCCACCAAACATGCTCGCCCTTTCAGCCGTGGAGGTGTTATAGTGTGACGGTCAGTCACACTATTTGTTGGTAAAAGAGTTGGCGGTGGGTGGTGATGACTAGCTGCCTTCCCTCCAATATTACACTGCTAAAGTAGGGACGGCTAGCGCAGATATCCTTCGTGTAGCTTTGCGCGAAATTCAAAACAAACAAACAAACAATCAAATGATTATAATGAACATTTAGACGAAAACATAGTAATTATTGGCACTTATTAAAGTCCTCGCTATTCTTAAATCTACGAACAACATCTTTCATAAAGTTCCATGACGTCACAAAATACACGCACACGTCACATCTCAGCAACCTCTCCCATGTTCATAGACTTTTCTTAGACAATTCACATAATTATTTCAATGACTGGTTTGTTAGCAATCACACACACAAGAAAAACGGAAATAGAAGCTCAAAAGGCCCGAGGGTAGTGGAAATAAAGGCATTTTACTAAATTAGATTTCCTTAGCTTTCCGAGTTCGTTTTGGAATATTGAGGATATACTGGGTTACTCTCGTTATCAGTATAGTTTGTAATAAGACAATACTTCAAATGATTTAATCAATAAAGTTACATTTTAAAGTTCTTGAAAGAATGAAAAGTATAGGGGAATTGTTATAAGATTTTACAAAAAAAACTATTTCTAAATAAATGCTTATTTGAGTTATAGTCTGTGCATTGCTTATAACCAGTTCTCAATAAATGTTTTTATTGGTTCTCGTCTTTCGCTCCAGTATATTTATACGTATTTTAAATTTCTTGTATCATAACCTACTTCTTAAAATTATTCACACATGTGTTTAGGTATACGCAATTTAACATTGCTGAATGATATAACCTCATTTTTCGAAAACATAACAGGAAAATAGTCGTAAATCTTAACCTGCTCAATTGACCGTCATCGTTGTTAGATACGTCAACTGAAACAAACCCCCGAGTGTCTAGTCACTGTGGTAGTGCTCTGGATTTCGCAACTGCCGAGTCGGGGTTCGAATCCGTGTAGTACCACAAAATATTAACATCACTTTAAACCGTGGGTGCGTTATAAGAGTGACAGTCAATCCCTTAGCACGTACGGCGGGTAGCAGAGTGCTGCTAACTGGTTATCTTCCCTCTGGTCAGAAGTTCAAAATTAGGGACGACGACAGATAGTCTTAGGAAAAAATAAAATAAATAAAAGGAAATCAAACTAAAAGTACTTCAGGAAAAAAAATCAAACAATTCTTGCTAAAGTAATAGTGAAATAAAGCATTGCTTTATAGAAACATTCACGCATGCGTCACAAAACACGGAATTAAAAATTTTGTGCACAAAACGTTTGTGGATTTTTGATTTTGTAAGCGAAGCAACGATTGCTGTAATAAAATAGCTTTATTTCTTAATTTTTGGCCTCTGCTACTTTGCAAAATATGGAATTTCTTACATATTTTTGGCGACATTGGTATGTTTTAGTTTGTTTGCTTAAGTGCAACGCTACACAATAGGAGGCCCGGCATGGCCAGGTGGTTAGGGTACTCGACTCACAATCTGCGGGTCGCGGGTTCGAATCCCCGTCACACCAAACATGCTCGCCCTTTCAGCCGTGGGGGCGTTATAATGTGACGGTCAATCCCACTATTCGTTGGTAAAAGAGTAGCCCAAGAGTTGGCGGTGGGTGGTGATGACTAGCTGCCTTCCCTCTAGTCTTACACTGCTAAATTATGGACGGGTAGCGCAGATATCCTTCGTGTAGCTTTGCGCGAAATTCAAAACAAACAAACAATACACAATGGGTAATCTATGCTGTGCCCATTACTGGAATCGAACCCCAAGTTTTAGCGTTATAAACCTTCAAGCTTACCACCGAGAAAGCGGAGGACAGGCATGTTTTAGAAATCCGTTTGATTAGAAATATTTCGAATTTTCTCCCAATTTTGAATCTTATAAGACAAAAATCGATGTGCAAGCTGTTACTACCAAGAGCAGGTCTGAACTCTGAACTCAGTGTGAGGTCAATTCAGTGGCAAAAAAATCCCTCAAAATTTGAAGCGTCTTTACTTTCGATTAAAGACCACGCTTTGTCAATATGAGCAGTTAATATAATTGAAATAAATATTTGATCGGCGCCCATTTTATTTTTGAGGCACGTGGCAGAGCATACAAGGATTTGTGGTATCCGATGATAGTAACAGGATACGTTTATGGTTTCAATAAGGCAACAGAAACAGAAGAATCCACGAAGTCACTTAGATATCTAGTAAATCGGATATTACGCCCAGTGCTACATCTCTACTTCTAAATCTTTACTATTCCAAGCAGTGGGCAATTTGAATAATTTGAAAGACATTCGAAGGCAGTTTAAATAATTGCCACGATAATTTAGAACAATTTGAAGAATTTGATTGACGTTTTGGAACAATTTAAACAATTCAGATGATACGTTCTTTGAACATTCGATTCTTGAATATTTTGTTTAGTTTGGACGAAAAACAAATAAGAATCGAATTCAAATCCCAGATTCTTGATAAGATGCAAACCTATGTCCGTAACATACGAAACAATCCTGGATTTATAACGATAAAATCAGAGGTTCGATTCCCCCTCGGTGGATACAGCAGATAGGCCGATGTGGCTTTGCTATAATAAAACACACTCGAAACAATCTTCATAAATTCAGTCAGTTTAATTGCTTAAAACACTTATAAATTGCTCTTAAAAATCAGTAGTCTTTCCATGTAAATATGTATCATTAAATGGTTGAGAAGCCTAACGAACAATAGAGACACTATTTCTTAACTATTTATGTGAGTTTTGTTTTAATTTTCCTTCACATGTTTATCTCAGTTCACGATACAATGAAAACAATAATAGGTGATAGTTAACAGAACATCTAAAAACCACATAAATATCGATTCAAGTTTATAAATTCAACGTTCTTTGCTTATTTAAAACCCTAAAGTATTAAAACATCAGATAGTGGTTGCGAAAGAGGATTTAGAATGACTTTAGGGGCCCTGCCGAGGAGCTTTGGATTTCGGAGCTGACGATTCTGGTTCTAATCTGTGCGATACTCTAACATATTCCCAGCACTTCAAGCTGTGGATGTGTTATAAGTATGACAGCCAATTCATTAGAGTGGATAGTAACGAGCTGCTAACTGGCTGCTTTCTCCCTGGTAAATAGTTCAAAATTAGGAACGGCGGCGGATCGCCTTAGAAGCTTTTCCATAAATATAAAAAGAGAGACTTTTACTTTTCCATTAAATCATTGAATCTTTGTTACAGAAAGATGAAAGTAATCAATAGCATTGCATTATCTAACAGATATAACAGAAGGTTAATCGAACTTTACAAGATTGATTCGCATACACTAATGCAATGGCGCCATGGGAGAAATGTTTCGCCCTTTCTATTTTGTTCACGGCAAATCCTCGATCATCCGATGGTATAATGATGCCACGATTAGAGAGAAGAAAAATGTGATCGCTATATTTCCAAAGAACAAAAATAATCAAACAGCGAGAATGTGTAGCTAAAGGAGAACACTTCAGATAAGGGAAACAGCAAACATGTTTAAGATAGCAACGGGTACTGAAAACATGTCTCAACATAACTAGTCCGGAACATTTTCCTCATATGAAGGGTGATGGCTGTAGTTACGCAAGAGAACCTTTCACCCCTCCTTTCACCAAAAAAATATAGTAACGAAGTTGGGTCCGGAGCATCTTCCTCATATGAAGGGAGATAGCATATGGCTGTAGTTACGCAAGAGAACCCTTCAGTCCTCCCTCCACCTCCCAAACAAATGTCGCAATGAAGCTGAGCATATCGTCTGGTACTGTTAACAAGATGCCGAACAAGGACTCGAAGTTGAAGGAGACTTACAAACCAAAAGTTTACAAACTTTCATTCACAGCTAACTAACTTTCATGATAAGGATGACCAAATAAACTTGAATTACAGCTGTCCCATTTTCACTACCTACTCGGATAAGTCCACTTATACAATTCAAATGGACTTTTACACCTGTTACGAAGAAAACTGCAGTGTTGGACAACAGTACATAACCGTGACCACCAGAATTAGCACGACCAGCGATGGAGAGAGTAGCCTCAAGGCCAGCACAAAATCTAAAACATTGTCCTTGTTTAGAATATGAAGAATCGCTCCAATGAACCAGATTTATGGTTCATTCCTCTTTCTAATACCGGGAAGAACAATAATTTGGGTTTACTTATTTGTATTTCATTAATGTTTACCGAATGGTGCCTATTCTCAAACCTCGATCGATTCAACGTCTCTGACGTCAACAGACAACAGTTGTTTTTGAGAACCAATGTAAATTTGTGAATATTTTTTCCAGCTTTCCTCTTACTTTTGAATGAATCTTCACTTACCGCCAGTTGCGTTATAAATTTATATTCTTCTTTTATCAGACTTCCTCCCCTCTTTAATTTTCTATTGAACGTACTAAGTCAATTAAGAAAAAAAAACAATAAAAAAGTTTACAGAAACTTGCTATTAAAAAAAAAACTGTTTAATCTGTAGTTGAAAAAACATTGTATATTCTTTTTTTGCCCTCTGTTAAACTATTTCTGGTATGGTATTAAACGGCCAAACACCATGGAAACAACTGGAAGACAAATACGAAACACATGTACTCATGTTAGAAAAATTCCGGGCGTGGCTTAATGGTTAACTTGCCGGACTATGAATTCGAGGGTTTTATGATTCGCGTTTTCTTACCGCAAAATCGGGTTTCGCACTTTGGGGTCATAGGTTCGTAATGCTATTCGAGTAGAGTAACCCAAGAGGTTCTTTCTGGTGGTTGCTGGTGACTAGCAGCCTCCCCTTGTGTAGCTTTTGCGCAAATTATCCGAAAAAAACAAGGAAACTAATATATTAGACAAAGAAATACTTAAACATTTTTCTTCCCCTTCTCATTAATCCATTTAGTTTGATGGTAAAAAGTAGACCACTGAATATAGTTCTGTATGACTTTTCTTCCCCTTCCTCATTAATCCATTTAGTTTGATGGTAAAAAGTAGACCACTGAATATAGCTCTGTATG